>NC_136483.1:144678566-144691066 GCF_053919585.1 Euprymna scolopes
TTATTATTATTATTATTATTATTATTGTTGTTATTATTATTATTGTTATTATTATTATTATTATTATTATTATTAGTATTATTATTAGTATTATTATTAGTAGTAGTAAAACTTTTTTTCGATATATACATTTGGTTAGTTAATTTATTTCATTTTTATATCTTTTTATCAAAATCTAAGCGATAAATATTGAAAGCATGTTCTAATCAGCAGAACCAACCGCAGAATACACTGTCTAAGACTGTAATATATGAAATAAATTTAAAAAATCAATAAATGAATATAAAAATCTGAAAAAGAGAAAAATGAATAAATCAATAATAATAATAATAATAATAATAATAATAATAATAATAATAATAATAATAATAATAATCTATATATTAATACAATAGCGTGTGTGTTCTTTTGTGTGTCACGCTTTCCGGCAAATTTGATTGGTTAAGATTTGATTCCGGAATATACATTGATCACAGACTACACATTTACGAACGCTCAAGGCAGAATTCGAATAGCGTGTTCTTACAGCTATATTTGTTTTTGAAATTCTATAAAATTTAGGATTATATCTTTCAAAAGTTGTTAAAAAATAATTGATTTTAAGTTATTTCGTAATAAAAAAAACTATAACACATATCTCTCGGCCGGTGGGGACAAAAAATTGAGCAACTATTTGTTTTTTTCATTGTTTATTTTTCATTACATTTGTTTATTGAGAGAGAGAGAGAGAAAGAGAGAGAGAGACGCTGATGTCTTCGTTCATTAAAATATTATTGCTACTACTAATTGCTATAATATGTAAACACAAACCCAGATGCATATATTATGAAACCTCGAAGTTAGCAACATGTTATTAGCAAAACGAAACTAGTCTTGTACATAAAATATTTTAATAAAAACATTAAATCTAATTATATATATATATATATATATATATATATATATATATATATATATATATTAAATGACAGTTCCTTTTTCTAAATAAATTATTTTTATTACAACATTGTTTTAACAAAAAATAGTTTCATGAAAGACTGTTTTTGGTTCATAAAATATTTTAGGTACTTATGCAGAGAGTGATCCATACGTAACTCAGAATCCGCCCGGCTTTCTCCAGAACATGACGTCAAAAGCCGGAGTAAACCCAGCGTCGCCGATGAAAGAAGAGAAAACTTACCTTAAATTGTAAGTTTTATTAACTGTAAAGAAAACTGTTATAACAATATTTTTTCTTTTTTCTTTTGCTATATATATATATATATATATATATATATATATATATATATATATATATATATATATAATGTTAAAGATTTTTTTGTTCGAGAAAAGGTTTAGAGGTAAGCCAAACAAATACTTTCAAGAATTTTTTTGTAATTTTTTTTTTTCAAGAAAAATTTAAAACAATTTTAAAAAAAAATTTTTTTTTTTTTGGGGGGGGGTATTTATTTATATATATATTTTTTTCAAGGAAAAACCCGAGAACTAGAAAAGTTGAAACAAAATTGGGTCGAATAGTTTTTTTGTTTTGTTTATTTTTTTCATATTGAAACAGATATTGTTGTTTTTTCCTCAGAACGTTGTTTTATTAACGGTGTGTGTGCGTAGATCGTATTCCGCATTCGCGCTGGAGGTCTTTATGTGTTGCTCGCTCGAACGCCCACAAGTGGATGATTTTAATTATGGTAGCAATTGCCAGTCTGAATGATGTAAAGGTTCGGCATTTGGTAGCCTGACACCTTCAGGCATAGCATAGCTTACCTTTCCTTTTATAATAAGATTGCACCTATGTCCACATGGTGCATAAGTTTTCGTCCTTGCCAGTAAATGTTTTCTTGACAAAACCGAGGACTTCGGTTGATGTTTTCAGCTGCTCACATAAGGCTGTAAAATTCATGTTTTTTTTTTCTGACGTGAAAGTACAAAATGGTGAGCTTTTTTTTTCTTTTTTTTACTAATTTGTTTTCTTTTCTTCTTCTTCCAAATTGTCGTCTGCTGCTTTGAATTTTCAACTTGCGCGAACTCGCGTCGCGTTGAAAACCATCGTGCTACATTGTCATTGGCTCAGCTTTATGTTACGTCAGACAGCTTAATTTCCTCGGCAACGCTTGGCTTACTCCGGCTGTTGACACCATGTTCCAGGGAAAGCCGGGCGTGCACGTTTTTTTTTTGTTTTTTTTTACATAGGCATCACCACATTATCAAGGCCAAGAGGCCACTCAAGGATAAGGGTTAAAGAGTGTACAGTAGAAATTGGACAATATAGTAATCATTAGTAATGAAAACTTGGTAAATTTGATAACTTATATGGAACGGCTCATCAAGAACTTATTTACGTTAGACTTGAAGACAACCATATTGTAGTCAGCCGGAAAGCAGGAAAACGGAAGACAATTCCACAGGCGTGCAGTTCTAAGAAAGAAGCTTTTTTCATGGAATCTACGTTTAGGTTTAGGCACAGATAAAGAGTGGGGGAAATTATTGATAGTGTTTACAGCTAGACGAGTGTTTCTTGTGAAAGTTTGGCGAGGGGGGACCATAGATTGAAGCTCAGTCGAACACTTTCCATGAAAATAACGATACATCAGACAAACTCGCAACATCTCTTCTGTGAGATAGAGGTTGCAAGGAAGAGAAAAGGACATCTCCTACGAGGGTACGAAGTCTATTTTGAACTCTATCAAGGCAGGCCAAGTCCTTTCTCGCAGCTCCTGTCCAGATGTGGCAACAGTATTCCATCCTTGGACGTACCTGGCTCTTATATAGATAGAGAATAGCATCAGCAGTGAGATATCTACCGGATCGATAGAAATATCCCACCATTTTTCCAGCGGCCTTGGCAACAGATTTGATGTACGTGTTCCATTTAAGATCAGGAGTAATGGTCAAGCCAAGAAGCTTGTCAAAACTTGAGGCCTCCTGAAGACGAGAGCCATTCATTTCAATTGATGCCAGATGTGGATCAGAATGTAGATGATGTAAAGAGAGAAGCTTGGTTTTAGATGCATTAAAAGTAACCAGCCACTCCTTACCCCATTGTACTACGTGCTCAAGATCAGAGGAGAGAGAATTGGAGAGAACTTGGTCGTTTACTGTCTTAGATGTGCTACCATAAATGGTAGTGTCGTCAGCATAAATGTCTACAAATGATGTAAGGATGTGTTTTGGAAGATCATTAATGTAGATCAGGAAAAGAGTTGGGTCCAAGATGGACCCCTGAGGGACACCGGCATTAATACTGTGAGCTTCTGATTTTTGCCCCTCAACTACTACTCTTATGAACCTATCGGAAAGAAATGATTTAATAATTTAATAATAATAATAACGTGCGCTGAGTTACGTCTGAATCACTCTCTGCATGAGTACCATATTTTAATATATATATTATTAATATGATAGCGCGTGTGTTATTTTCTGTATCACATTTATTTTTTCTGCCGAGTGTCTGTCGTTTAATTGTTATGCCTTTCCATTTTTTGTAATAAATAATTTTACCAAGAGTTCTTCATCAGTTTTGGTTTAGGTTTCGATTAGAACTGAAAGAACTCAAGTTATATATACATACATTCTTTTTTTTCTTCATAAGTTTTGGTTTCGGTTTCGATTCAAGCTGATGCACCCAAGCCATATGGGTATATTTTTTTTATTTTTGAAATCACAGGTTTATAATATATAAGAATGGATAGAAAATTGACTCTTATAGTAATATATATGAAATCTACATAAATTAAAATATCATATTTAAGAATATTTTACGACCAGGCTATGCCGGGCGTCCCTGCCAGCTAAGATATATACATTTTCAGTTTTAACAAAAGAACTACAATAATATCAGGGTGTCTCCATTTACACTGAACATCCACAAAAATGCCATCATCAATATATTACATATGAAAGAGTCCACTGTGGAATTTCCACAGGTCCCGCTAATAATAATAATAATAATAATAATAATAATAATAATAATAATAATAATAATAATAATAACAATAATAATAAAGACGACAGAAGGCATCGAACTACCTAACCAAGCGGAGATGAGGGCACTAGAGGAACAAGGCGCCTATAAATACCTAGGAGTACTGGAAGCAGACACCATCAAAGCAACAGAAATGAAAGAGGGAATTGGAAAGGAATACCTCAGGAGAACAAGAAAACTCCTGGAAACGAAATTATATAGCAGAAACCTAATAAAAGGTATAAATACATGGGCAGTATCACTAGTAAGATACTCTGGACCCTTCATAGGGTGGACTACAGAGGAACTGAGACAGTTCGATCAGAAGACCAGGAAACGCACTACACGTGAAAGACGATGTTTACTTACTCTACGTAAAAAGGAAAGGCGGCGGGGGAGGACTGGTTTGTATAGAACACTGTGTAGATGACACCAAAAAAGAACTAGAAAAATACATAATGCAAAACATTGAAAGAATAATCATAGCAGCGAGAGACACTGAAAAAAAATCAATAAAACAGAAAACAGATAGACAAAGGATAAGACAAGACAAGAAAAATGGGAAGAGAAACAACTACACGGAAGATTCATAAGGATGACAAAAGATGAAAATAACGAAAACAATTGGACATGGAGCCGAGAGACTAAATCCCTAATAACTGCAGCACACGACAACTCGATAAGAACCAACCACATCAAAGCAAAGATCGACAAAACAAAATAAAAAAAACAGCACATGCATACTCTGTGGACAAAGAGACGAGACGATAAACCATATAATAAGTAAATGCAGCAAACTGGCCCAAAAGGAATACAAGAACAGACACGACCAAGTGGAAAGAGTAGTACACTGGGAATTATGCAAATAACTGCATCTCGAACGCATAGACAAGTGGTACAAACATAAGCCAGCAACAGTACTTGAAAACAAGAATCACAAAGTCCTATGGGACATGGACATACAAACTGATAAACCCATCCAAGCAGCAAAAGGACCGGATGTCGTAAAAATTAACAAGAAAGAAAAGTATTGTCAAATCGTAGACTTTGCTGTTCCAGCTGACCACAGGGTGAATATCAAAGAAAAGGAGAAACGGATGAAATACACAGTTCGAGCACTTTGCGGCGGGAAAATGGTAATTTAAGAGACATTTGAGGAGAAATATTCTTCTTATTCTTGGTCCGATGGTTAGAACCGCCGACTCTCAACGCGATGGTTATAAGTTCGATTCACAGCTGGGAAAAGGTGTATGTCTAGCCGCACTGATGAGTTGTGATACAACGAAACAGTACTGTATGGCACTTCAATATGAGGTTTTCTACATTGCTACTAGTTTTGTATACTCTTACATATTTGTTTACCAGTAATACTTCATACAAACTATCTCTTGCTAACACATACACACACACATATGTATGTAGTAGTAAGTTATAAGAATATATATGGCAATTAAGCTACACAGAATATTCTGCGTTTCATTCTCGTGAGAATTCGTCAGACTTATATATATATATATATATATATATATATATATATATATATATATACTGCCAAGCAGCACAGCGTTGCCAGGTCGTAAAATACGCATAAATGTTATATACTTATTGATGCAAAATTTTTATTTATGATAAACAGAAATATGGTAAGTATTAAACGTAACATTAAATCCTTAAAAAGAAAAATGAATAAAAAAAAAACGGACAGAAACTGAGACATGTTCTTGCCAAGTATTATGGTTTTTTTTTCTAGACTGTTTGCTTGTTGTAATTAAAAAATAATACCAGAGCTGAGATTAAAAAAAAAATCTAAAAGGCAGCGAGTCAAGTATGATAATCACATTGTCATGATCTTTAATAACCACATTGTCATGATCTTTAAAAGTTTTTTTCAAAACTACTTATAACATAAAAATGCAGTCATATTTCACGGTCGCGCATTTGTAAAACCGTTAACAAAAAGAAAAAAAAAACGATGACTCTCACGTAGACGGTTAATATGTATGACTAAAAATTATGTACGATCAATGTACGACTAATTACTGCTGGTGATGATTTAAGCAACTTCGACTGGGCCTGTCAGCGTAAAATAGCGTAAAACAGTCTTGTAATAAAAATCAAACGAATTTACTCAGAAGTTTCGAGAGGTTACTTTTTGGGCAAATATCTTTTTATGTCCATATCTAAAATGATATTTTACTAAAGACAACTCCTGATTTTTATTAAATCTTCCCCCTTTACAAGGGCCATCTACTGAGTTCGTTTGCGCAAAAAATGTTGTTGTTAAAATAAACAATAAAACGACTTAGTCGCAATTATTTTTAGCAAATTCTTAAAGCCTGAGATTTTTTTCAACCCAGTTTGTTACTTTTGATTTTTTTTCATTTTTGTAAAAAATAAAAAATTAAAAAAAGAAATAATAATAATAATAATAATAATAATAATAATAATAATAATAATAATAATAATAATAATAATAAATAAATAAACACGTTTATTTCTTTATTATTGAAATAAAAAAATAAAACGGATTTAGTCACAGTCACAACTTTCAGCCGAAATCTTTTTGTTTTTCTGACAAATTAAATTTTGTAAATGTTCTTTTCCTTTAAAATCTGAATTTTGTAACACAATAACAATGTAACACTAGAAAATTTTTGTAACAAGTATCTTTATCATCGACTATTGCTTGAATGTGTTTTGTTTAGTCAACGCAACTTATGTTACGTTGTCGTATCATAAAATGAGTGTTTGTTGTATATTAGTTGAAACTGGAATGGAGATGATGTTTTAATAAAACATGTCTATTTATAAAAGATTGAGGGTTTGATTATCTTATCAGTGTTAATGTCGTTGTGTGTGTGACATGCATGTGAACATACCTTCTGCCATTCTGTTGGTCCATCTGGAAATTCTCGTCTGGGAGGGAGACTTGATTCCTGTTTTTGGGGACGAAGATTTATTTCACTCCAAGACAAGAAATTGGTTCTATAGTTTTTTATTCACCTTCCAGATCGATCACAGAAGAAAGGAAAGTGAATTTGGCCTGTGGTTTCTTCTTCTAGGTCTTATTTCTACCACGTCAGCGTTCGTTCCCCACCCCCAGCGAAGGGGAGGAGACAACGGCAAAGCCATCTGCTCTCTTCCAAGTCCCAACAAAATCTCCTCGATTAAGCTAACCTGATCACATGACTCACACGCAATCCAATCAGCTGATCTTGACTTACTGTCAACGTGTCTACACTATAATTCACACTCTCCCTCTTCCCCCTCTCTCTCCATTCTCTAACACTTAGGCAGTTTCAAGTTTAATTAAAAAAAAATTAACTTGAATCTTAAATTTAAAAATGAATTAAAAAATTAAAAAGAAAATTAAACTTGAAACTGTCCAAGTTGCGTTGACTAATTAACTCTTAACGACTGAATATTACTTTTTCAAATACAATGTGCCAAATAATTGAATCAGTTTTTAGTATTGAATTAGATGTATATAAAATCGTGCTTAATTTTTAGTCGTACATAATTATTAAAACCAAGGTACGACAAATCTAAAACATAAACTTGTTTATTTTTTTACAAAGATTTTTAACAACAACACAAAAAAAAAGAAAGAAAAATAGTACACAGAATTGGGGGGAAAATGTTTCAGTTTTTAAGGAGTTCATTATGCAAATAAATATCTATTTATTTTTTGTCTTAAGAGAGAATATTTTTAAAAAATACTTTATTTATTTTTTGTAAATACTTTTTATATGAATCCAAAACTATATTTGCCAAAAAATAACCTCTCGACTGAGACTTGTGAGTAAATTCATATTATTGTTTATTTTAATAATACCACAACAGATCTTTACAATATTTGGCACTGATAAACCCAGTAGTTCAGTCGTGTGGAAGTTACTTTAATAGTAAATCAGCAGCAGGAGCAAATAATCGTACATTATTTAGTTGTACAATTTTCGTAAACCTCATTATGTACGACCAAAATCCGACACCACCAAAATGTCCGATTCGGCTCCTGCTGATTCAAACAACTTTACACGTTGTTTTTATATAACAAACAGCCAGAGTAGTCAGTCGTACATTAATCGTGAATAATTTTAGTTGTACATTTTCAGTAACCCCCCCATACAATTTTTTTTCAATTTTGTTCTCTTAGCAGTCTTTTTTTCTGAATGAAAATGGGTTAAAAAGATTTCCACATGGCTGAATATTCTATATACCAAATTCCAAGTTTGTAGATAAAACATCTGTTGGGTATATAGGTTGAGAATTGTCTTCATCCACACACATTCCCATATATATATATATATATATATATATATATATATATATATATATATAGAGAGAGAGAGAGAGAGAGAGAGAGAGAGAGAGAGAGAAAGAGAGAGAGAGAGAGAGAGAGAGAGATAGAAACAGGAAAAGAGAGAGAGAAAGAGAGAGAGAGAGAGAGAGAGAGAGAGAGAGAGAGAGAGAGGGGGGTGAATAATGTCGGTGTGTTAGCCACTGATTTCCAGACAGCTACGACGTTGCCAAATAAATAATTATATTGAGGATAAAATAACTATATCGAGTATAGCGATACGTTCGTCAAACACAGAAAACGATATATATATATATATATATATATATATATGTGTGTGTGTGTGTGTGTGTGTGTGTGTGTGTGTGTGTGTGTGTGTGTGTGCGTGTGCGTTCTTTTTATATTTCTTAACGTTGGTATCTTGAGAGATCATATCGCAATTCTTGATCCAAGGTTTCCTCTCGCCATTTTTAGCTTCCAATATTTACTTTAATCTTATTTATTTATTTGCTAGCATCGTAACCGTCTCAAAATTGGTAGAAGAACGTGTTGACCTAACGTGCAATGGATACAGTTAAAAAAAATTTTTTCTAATCATTTCTATTTCTTTTTATAAAACAAAGCTGGAAAATTCCCATTTTAATTGCATCATTCTTTAGAGATTATAGGTCGGTCTGTGATCCGAAATATTCGCACTTGTATATTACTTATTCAATGGAAAAACATTGTGTAATATTTTCTGATTATCCATATATGTTTTCGTCACCGCCATGTTTTCACTTTCTTTCACTAATTGAAATAAACATTCAGATTGGATTGGACAATACACACATGTACACTAGGTGTATCAGAATTTTTGTAGGAATTTTTGACACCCCTAACACGAAACTGCGAAAAAAATATAAAAATCTCGTAATTTCTTTTTTAAAAGTGGGTTGTTTATTTTCTTTATGGATTATACTTCCAAAATAAACTATTAAAGTTGTATAAAAAGTAATAGAAATATTATTTTTTTATTAAAAAAAAAAAACAGTAATGACATCAATTGAATTTTACGAGTTCAGTATTTTTCAATTTTTAAACTTTAAAAATCTATCAAAATTTTTCTATTGATTCAATTTTTACGATATTTTCAGGGTCAATGTGAAATTTTATGCTCTTTCCAATAAACTGAATATAATATTTTAGACAAACGTTTGTTTTTAAATTCACGCCCCCCCACTTGGAAATGTCTATTAAAAAGTAAATAATTAATTTACTCAGCAAAGTTTTATATATATCACAAATTGAAGATAAAAGATCAATAAATAATATATTCAAATTGAAAACAAAAAAAGTGCTTTTTAGAAATTTACCTGTAAACTCCGAAGTTTAAAACCTTTTTTTTAACCACGTTTTTTTTTTTGTAATGAAACCTTGGTCGTTGCTCCTTTAATAGAAAAAAATAGGATTTGAATTACATTTTTCGAGTAGTTATAAGCTTGGAAAGACATGGGGTCGAATTATTCAATATATTTCACGCATTCGTAAGGTCAGTTTCTGACACATCTACACATGCATACATGCATATATCATGATTAAATAATAATTACTCTTTTATATCTACAGACCGTAGTGTTTCATGCTTACTCAATTATAGTGTCGGATGAAAATTCCTACCCGTTATGAGATTCGAAACAAGCTATGAAATTACCTTTAATTTGATTTTCTAAGCCTCCCCCCTCCAGGTCACCAAACTATTGCCATAAGAAATAAAGGAATTAAGAACTAATAAACGCTCAATTCGGGTGCAGACATTAGACAATCCACAATTTTTGAACGACCGTCGTGAATATTGCATAAGCACTAGTTGACTGCCTGTTAGTTAATACTTCCAAAACAGTGCCCATCCTTAAGTATTTTAAAAGGAGGCTTGAGAAATATATATATATATATATATATATATATATATATATATATATATATATATATATATATATATTTCTCAAGCCTCCTTTTTTTGAAGAAATATATATATATATATATATATATATATATATTTCTCAAGCCTCCTTTTAAAATACTTAAGGATGGGCACTGTTTATCCCCAACAACAGCGTGGGACTTTACAGAGATGATGGCCTTATCATTGTTGAAAACGCAAGCGGCCCAAAGTGCGAAGGCATTAAAAAGAACATTATCAGGGAACTGAATAATATGGATCTAAAGATTGAAGTAACTTCCAACTTAAAAACAGTAAATTTTCTAGATGTTACCTTTAACCTCCCTAATAATACTTATGAACCATACACTAAAAATAATACATACCCCCTATATATACACCCTATGTCCAACCACCCCAAACACATTATTAAACATATCCCTAAATCAATAGAAAAAAGGCTTAGCACAAACTCATCTAACTCCAGCATTTTTAACCTACACAAACCCTTCTTTGAAAATGCTTTAAAGGAATCTGGATATTCCAACCCTAATATTACATTAAAGGAATCTGGATATTCCAACCCTAATATTACATACTTGGACCCTAATAAACCCAACAATACAAATAGGAATAACAGATCCCGCAAAGTCCTCTGGTTTAACCCTCCCTATAATAATATGATAAAAACTAAATTAGGTAAAAAATTCTTCATGCTTCTTAATCACCACTTCCCCCCTAGTAATATTCTACATAAAATTTTTAATAAGAACACTATTAAGCTTAGCTACAGTTGCACAAATAATCTAGAAAATAAAATTAAAAAACACAACAATAAAATACTAAATAACCACAACTATAATAACAATGGTCAAAATAACTGTAACTGCCTTAACAAACCCCAATGCCCGCTCCAGCAAAATTGTCTCTCAACAAATGTGGTTTACAAAGCAACTATTGCCCCTGCTGAAGACCCACAAAACAAAAAAATTTACATTGGCCTCTCAAGCACCACGTTCAAAGACAGATTTAGAGTGCATAAATGCTCCCTAAATAACCCCAACCACCCAAATAGTACTTCATTTACTAACCACTATCTACTACTTACTCGAAACAACCTCACCCCAATTATTAGCTGGGAAATTCTTAATAGAGCTAGTACCTGTAAATCACTAAACTCCCCATGTTATTTAAGCTTAACTGAAAAATTACTGATTACTAATTTTAGAGATAGAGATAAACTTCTAAATAAAAAAACTGAAACCTCACTTAATTGTAAACATTATAAATCCCACCTCTTAAGCAACTTCTCACCCTTCTAATAATAACTATAACCCACCCCTAAAATCTAACACTAACGAATTACACACACCCTATTTACAACCTAAACTATATAGTCCCCCATTCATTTTAAAAGAACCCCTCCACAGAACCCCCACCTATTTATCCCACCATTTTTTAGCTACATCTCTCTTTACCAAACTCATTTTTGTACCCCCCTTTGCCTTAATCACTCCTTATGTCATTATTTAAAGGTTCTCGCCCCATAGTCTCTTATTGGCTATTTCCATAATTAGGTCTCGATTTCTATTATTTCAATTACGTACTTATCACAATTGGTATCCTTCGACTTGCCTCTCGGTCTATTATCTACTTGTTAACAACTAATCATTTACTTACCTTCTATTTTAATTAATTATTTAATTTACCATCTACATATAACATATATAATACGCTTTTCTCTTATATTTACCTCTTACTAATTCTTTCAATAATAATTATCATATTTTTTAACACGAAGCTTATTTACATATTTTTCGTATTTGTGTTTGTACATATACTCAAGCACATGCTCCTCCCCCATTGATGTGTGTATTTTTTTACATGTGTACTCATGTGTATGTATTTGTGTGTTTTTGTTATCTACTTACTATCTACATTTTATTAATAATTATATTAATTTTTATTATTTAATTAACTTACTGATATCCTTAGTTTTTTTACTTTATTAAATAAACCTATAACGTATAATTCACCTATTTACCCTTCTATTTCTCATTTCTTTCTTTCAACTTAACGCCCGACAATTCAAAAAACTATAAATAATAAATTAAAAACAAAAAATTAATTTTTTCAATCTCTCCCTGCCCAGCTAATTTATATATATATATATATATATATATATATATATATATATATATATATATATATATATATATATATATATATATATGTATATATATGTGCATATATATATATATATATGTGTGCGTGTGTATGTGTGTGTGTTTGTATATGTATGTATATGTGTGTATGTA
>NC_136483.1:144693566-144731066 GCF_053919585.1 Euprymna scolopes
AAGTCGATAAATGTAGGGAAAGAAACCGAAACAGCAAAACGGACAAATGTAGGGGAGACAACCGAAGCTGCTTGCAAGGAAACTATGTATACAAATATAGGCAAATTTGGGCATATTTTATTGGTTTGAAAATATAGTTGCCATTTTACCAATTGTCATAAAATTTTAACCATAGAATACTATTATAATCTTGAAAAGCCTGAATATTCATGTAGTTTTGTCCCACAGAACCAAGGATCTGAGCACTTTAATATTAAATTTTGCTACGAGTATAGATATATCCATATATAGATATACCACCTTTTTGGCAATTTTATAAGTAAAATCTCTCTCTCTCTCTCTCTCTCTCTATCTCGCTCACTTTTTACGTTTCTTTTTATGCCAAAGGAAAAAAAAATCACGGCGAGCAATATCTACACACGTTTTTACCCCCCGCCCCTATCTCTCTCTCTCTCTGTATATATTCATCCCAACTCTCTCTCTCTTCCCTTCACTCTCTCTTTCTCTCTCTCTCGTTTGTTCGACTTTTAGATTTCTTTTTCTGCCGAAATAAAAAACAAACATTCTACGGCGTCAACGTTATCTAAACTAGTTTTTATTCCCCCTCTTTCTCTCTTTCTCTTTCTCTCTCCATCTCTTGCTCGCTTGCTTTTTACATTTCTTTTTCCACCGAAATAAAAAATAAACATTTTACGGCGTCAACACTACTACAACAGTTTTTATCTTCTCTCTCTCTTTTATCTCTCTATCTTTTATAATAATAATAATAATAATAATAATAATAATAATAATAATAATAATAATAATATATTATTATTATTATTATTATTATTATTATTATTATTATTATTATTATTATTATTATTATTATTATTATTATTATATAATACAGGGTGAACAGAAAGTCCTTGGACCAATTCAAAAGTGGTTTATTAATAGAAAAGTACAAAAATATAAATTAAACATGAATGAAAATTATAAGTTGGGAAACCAAGAATAAATTCAAATTATTTATTTTCAATGTGATGTCCCTTCCTTTCGATTAGACGTTCAATTCTCTGTCTGAAGTTACCAACCGAGTCACGCAGCGTTTCCCGAGGTATTTTAGCCCATTCACTCAGAAGAGATGTCTTCAAAGCATCAACACTTGGATGAGCAACAGAACAGACCTTTGCCTCCAACAAAGACCACACCGAAAAATCCATGGGATTCAAATCAGGCGATGCAGGAGGCCACATCTCTGTACTCCAGAATCTTGGAAAATGACGTTGGCACCAGTCCTGAGTTTTTCTGGAGGTGTGGGATGGTGCTCGATCTTGTTGGAAGGTGAAAGGCTGATCTTTGAAGTGTTTCTTCATCTCTTCAAATGCTGGAACCAAAATATCGTTAATGTAGCGATCTGTGTTGATCTTAACACCCTGCTCCACGAAAATCAGAGGCGACTTCCAAGATTTGGAGACTGCAGCCCACACCATGAGGGAAGACGGCCTTTTCGGCGGAAAACTATTCTTACGAAGGCATCAATGTCTGCTCAAGATTTTGCGTAAACTCTGTCGTTCTGATTGTTAACAGTCGCTTCAATTGTGAAGAGTTTTTCATCAGAAAAAACGATCTCTCGCTCTGCCGTGCCAGCCTTCAGTTCTCCAAGAAGAAGCTTTCCTTTTTCAAGTCTCTTGTGCTTTTGGGCAGGTGTGAGGTACTGTCTCTTTCTCATCTTGTAGGGGGACAACTGGAGATCGTTTTTTACGATGGTTCCCATCGAGGTCACGCTCACATTCATGCCTTTAGCCATTTGTCTTGCAGATCTCTTCGGGTTCCTCCTTACCCTCTCTTGGACAGCTTTAATCACCTTCTTTGTTCGAGCAGTGCGAGGTCTTCCACTCCTAGGACGGTCTTCAGATGTACCAAGTTCCTTAAATCTGTTCACAACATGCTGCACGGTGGATTTAGCCACTTTCAAGAGCTTAATAATCTCTGAGTTTGTCCTTCCCGCGCAATCAAGCTGAATTATGGCCTCTCGTTTGCTCATTTTTCTGAAAGTTTAAACAAAATTATTTTAATATTTTTGTTGAAAATAATTAGATCAATAGTTAGATAAATACTTACTTTATTCGAAAAGAGAAAAAGTGATTTTAACAATATTTAATTTTAAAACTGAAAATGGTCCAAGGACTTTCTGTTCCCCCTAGATACGCAAGTTCTCAGTCAAGATTCTCTCCAATGTTGAGTTCGTAATACAATAAAGAATACTAATTTTCCTCTCCCTCAATTGTGCTAAAGTTTATTTTTATCATGTTATCTTTTTTTGAATTTCGCTGGATTTTAGGGCAAAAATTCATTCGTCTCGAAGAAGGTGTGTCATTTCTCATATGAGCCAGTGTATAACCATGTCGAGCGTATCTTACTTGGGCTTCGAATATTATGTCACTTGTAGGGTGAAATAAATCTCATATCACATTCATGTCCTGAAAAAAATAACCCCCGTGTATAGAGAGACGGAAGATATCCGTGAATGACGTCTAGTTTGCATCCAAACGTTTGGCCTTCAACATCAAAAACTGTGATGAGAATTGTTCAACGATATTCGAGTTATTTCTGATCCAGTGTTCGCGAATTCCAATCAAACTTTACTTTCACACGCTGAATTTACTCACATTGCAAATTGACCCTTTCCATTGACCTTTTTCTGCAACTGCGCATCGACCACCCGTAATCTCTAACCTCCCATGAGCATGCATGTTTTGTCTTCTCGTTAATTGCATTCATCGACAACATATTATCAAAAGTCAAAAGTAGAAATTATTTAAAGAGTTGACAAATGCGAAACCCAATAGTTTTCAATTATACCTGCAGTAATGAATCATAACAGAAACGAATTGCAATGTTTACGATCGCTGAATGTCAAGTCCATCAACGTTTAAATATGTATAATGAGTTGGAAAAAAACAATGGAAAAATTTGTCATGTTGAAAATTGCTTTCAATTTTTCCCCATTAGTATCGATATAAAAATTGAAAAATCCAAATACATAGTTAATGTTCTTGGTGTCACGTTACTAGAAAAATATAAAAGGCAATTTGCATATTGCGATATTCATTTATTGTGTGAATCTGGAATGCATAAACAATGTATATATATATATATATATATATATATATATATATATATATATATATATATATATATATATATATAAAGAATAGACAGTCTGAACATTTAGAAGAGTGAAAGTGTAGTTCAGGCAAAAAGTGACATGCATAATTAATGTATTTAATAACAAGTGATTTAGTCATGTAAAAAAAAAAACAAATTATTCCTGACGATGGATCCATACGAATCCGAAACTACTCGGGTCATCAATGCTTACGGCAGCTACATCTGCCAGTTCTTGTCTGAGCAAAAAAATTAATAAAAAGATTCGAAAAGATCCAAACCAAAATATGTAGACAATAATTGTTTGCATTATTTAATAAAATATGACAAAAGGAAAGAATGTTGCATATATATATATATATATATATATATATATATATATATATATATATATATATATATATGTATGTATATATATATATATATATATATATATATATATATATATATATATATATATATATATATATATATATATGAGCAAACAGTTAATAAAATATGTTAAAAAACACTTTGAAATGAGTTAAAAACATATATATGTTTTATTTTATTAACTGTTTGCTCATATCATAACCTCTCTTTCCTATTTGGTTTTATCGAGCTTTTATATCTGGCTGAGATAATTTATAAATATTAATTCTTTAATATTTATAATTTACTTTAATTTTACCATCTTGGATCATTTTGGTAAATTCAATTGTAACTTTCATTTTATATATTTATATATATATATATATATATATATATATATATATATATATATATATATATATATATATATATTACATAGAAAAATGCAAGCAGGAAGAGTAACATGATTACGATTAAGCTTAGAAAAGTAAAAGGACTAATTGTTAAAATTGGAAAACAAAAAGGCAGGATATTCTAGTAAAAATATAATAAATTTATAACTTAAAATATTGCAACATTAAGAACTTGGTAAAACATTCAATTTAACATTATATAATCAATTCTTAATGCTGCAATATTTTAAATTATAAATGTATCATTTTTTTTTTGCTATAATATCTTGTCTTTTTTTTCCAGTTTTAACAACTAGTCCTTTTACTTATCTTAGCTTAATGATAACAATATTACTTTTCATGCTCGCATTTTTCTGCAATCCATGATTTTTCCAGGCTTTGCTGTGAAATAAAATTTTCTTTTTGTGTTCAATATCATAAACATTGTCCAGAATCCATAAAAAAATTATTACCCTTCTTGAATTGACTAAATAAAAAAAATCAAATCAAAGACCTTATTAAGTAAATAAACGGAAAAATAGGACAAAAAAAGAGAGAAACAGAATTAATGGGCGACGTCGTAAGCGAAATATTTAGATTAGATTTAAAAGCAATATATTTTCATCTAAAATTGTGCGAAAATGAAATGAATTCATTAAAAAAAACAAAACAGTTTACGAATATTCTCATTTATTATATATAAGGACAATATTGAAATGAAACAAACAAGAAACCATGGAACGTAAGTGACCAGAGTCGCCACATTGACTAACACCGTCTATTTCCTATGATGCGTTAATTGATATGCGTGGTCGCTTCTGTTAACTCTTTCTATATAACCTAAATAAGATGGCATGCGAGCGGCATTCCCGCTATGATTTATGAAAGTGTCGACGACGAAAATGTTGCTATAGTAATCAACAGCCAATTAAAAGAAACCGTTACTAATTTTGAGGACTTGAACACCAGTAATGCTATTTTTATTTCGAAATAGACGTGAGAAGGTGACATATGAACTGTAAAAATTGTTTGAAATTTAATCGCAATTTAATGAGTGAGCGGTGAAGCTTTAAAGCAGTTCTAAATGAGTAAAACTTACACTTGACTATATATTCAAACACGGTAGTGTTTGAATGATAAACACGTAACTGGAAACAAAACAGTTTATGAATATTCTTATTTATTAGATTTAAAAGCGATATATTTTCATCCAAAATTGTGCGAAAATGAAATGAATTCATTAAAAAAAAAAACAGTTTACGAATATTCTCATTTATTATATATAAGGACAATATTGAAATGAAACAAACAAGAAACCATGGAACGTAAGTGACCAGAGTCACCAAATTGACTAACACCGTCTATTTCCTATGATGTGTCAATTGATATGCGTGGTCGCCAAAAAATTTCACTGGCTTTACAAACTCAATTTTTCTGGTTCAAAGAATTTAAATCGAGATAAATGGGTGACCTTACGGCTCACATATAATCTAACATAGATGTGCGTATGTGCGCGTGTGTCAAAAATATTGCCGTTCATGTCTCAATGACGTCACAGTCGTTCGCTATCAAACGAAGAGATCGCCAATCAGCAATGCAGAATGTAGGTTGCCGTGTCGCTATCTTTGAAATGTAGCAGACCCTTGACCCCAAGACTTGACCCTAGATAGTTCAATACGTACACCGATCTTGGTTGGAAGGGCAAACATAATCATTGATAATCATCCTGAGTCGATGCCCTTTCCCCAAAATAGGCTATCTGTCAAGATTAGCCAAGTTTGCTTGTGCCAAAACTGCTTCGGCTACCGTCCTAAATAGAATCGACGAAGTGAACTTGTAGCACAATGGTTAACGTTGCGGGCTAGAGCCTCGATAGGATCACTTCCAATTCGTGTTGAGTCTGTTCTCTTCATTTGGACACTAGTATTGTTATACCTGGTACCTGATACGGCATTTACTTTGGGTGGGTCTAGTCGGCTTCTTCCGAAAGATGATCAGTTTGATTTCTTTCGTTTTACGGCACATCAATACTTTTTGGTAATTCAATACCGAATCCAGTAATTAAAAAAGTAAATAAATATTTGAAATATAAAAAAAAGTTTTTTTTTTATTTATTTATTAATTGTGTTTAGTTTGGTTGTTTTGTTTTATAACATATCAACCATTTTAAGGTTCGATCATCTTGGCAAAAGTTTTAATGCTTCAACTTCTTTATATCTTCAAATATTTATTTATGGTGCTTAGTTTGGTTGTTTTGTAAAGAAAATGGTTGTATTTGCTTTTTGACTTTGTAGAACATGACTGAGTTTATCTAAGGGAATTGAAAAAATAATAACATCAATGTTTGGTGCATTTAATTCAGGAAGCCGATATCTTCAGACAGCCTGATATGCTAGCACCAGATTCTCGGTAAGTTTCTAAGGGATGTTAAATTCACAAGCCATTCTTAGTCGCACGTCTATCCTGATCAAGAGAGATAACGACGCTAATCTCTGCGACTTTTTTTTGTAGGGAGAGGTAACCCACTTCACCATAAAGTCCAATACGGGTCGGTAGTAACATCGTGCTGTCAAAGCTATGCTGTCTGAAAGAGCCATCTATGGTGAAAAGGTTTTGGCGTCAAGAAGTATCAGAGTCGCTACCCGGCTACACAAAGTATTAGTGAAAATACACATTATGTCAGTGTAACAGAGCCGCTGACGTTGGGAACAGCATCAGTAGCAGTCATATAAAGATATGCAAATGACCAAGCCGAGTGCGCGAATGACGTCACAGCAGAGAAAAAAGGACCGGAGAAGCAAAGGGCTTCGCAGAAGCACATGTTCGAGACACTTGGGTAACGTCACAGAAAGAACGAAAAGTCACACGCGGCCAAAGATGTAGAAATTTACTGTTTAAATATATTTTTTTAAATGCGTTGTTGGAAATACCAGATATAAAGGTTTTTTTTCCTTTTTTTTTAAAGTCAGTTTTTACTTTTCTTCTGTTTTCCTTGCGACGGAGTTTACAATGTGTTGGGTCCGTTAAAATATAACGATACCGTTAAAAATGGTGTGCAACATTACATCAGCACCAGGTTCTGTCATCCTCCGGTCATCCATAGATATGAAGCAAGTTCATTCCGTATACTTATGACTTTCTATGAATAGCGACAAGACATTATTATCGCCGAATCTACGTAACCTGTCTAATGTCGCATCACGTGAAACGTATTTAACAATATATTTTGAAAGTTGTATGGATATATCTCCGATCAATTAGAGTGTAGAGTAGCTTTCGAAAAGCGATCTTAAACAAAAAAGAAAAACTGAAGTAAACTATCTTAATTATCTATGCCAACCATCATTAATGAATCAAAGGTGATCTCAGTATTTAATTAGTACCAGTACTTCTCACCTCTTTTCGTATATAGTATTGATCAGGCTCAACGTTGTTTAACTTTGGTAATCTAACGGAACCCGGTGTGTCAGCGTGATTATATATATATATATATATGTGTGTGTGTCAGCGTGATTATATATATATATATATATATATATATATATATATATATATATATATATATATGTGTGTCAGCGTGATTATATATATATATATATATATATATATATATATATATATATATATATAATCACGCTGACACTCCGGGTTCCGTTATATATATATATATATATATATATATATATATATATATATATATATATATATATGTGTGTGTGTGTGTGTGTGTGTGTGTGTGTGTGTGTGTGTGTGTGTGTGGTACTGTATTGGCACAACGAGGGAGAAAAAAAACAGGAGAAAAGATGCAAAGTTCCCCAAAGAGAAACAATGCGTTTACTGTTTCCTTTTGCCGGCACAAAGAAGGTTTACGCACTGCAATAGAGACAGACTCCAAAATCTTTAAATGGTTTCTGGAGTCCGCTCTACATAGATATAAAATTGAATGGTTCTAGGTGCTACATAGCACCTAGAACCATTCAATTTTATATCTATCGGCACAGCATGGATTGTCAACCAAATGCTGGCCGATAGCAGAGTCCAAGGCTGCAGAAGGAGGGAGACTACCAGACCTCATCCTCCCTTGTCTGATCTTCGATGGAACATGCTGGTTTATACGAGTCAAAAGATGCAAGGATGTTCGCCCAACATAACCAGCATCGCACTGGCATTTAAATTGATACACAACACGCATCACTTCTAGATCTGTTTTTGACCACAGTTCCCGATGACTGCATAGCGAAGGCCCACAGCCCACTCGGGAACGCTGATCATGCAGTGATAATGGTTGAAATCGCCCTAAACTCTAGACCCAAAACTGAAGAGCCAGTGCTCAAAACAACGAGATATTATAATAAGGCTGACTGGGAAGCCATCAGGGAACTAATTAGAGATGCTCCATGGAAAAATATTTTCTCTCTCCCTGCTGAACAGTGTGCAAACGAGACCACTGACTGGTTCAAAACTGCAATCGAAGCGCATGTTCCCATGCGGAAATTTTATAGTAAGCCCCACTCTCCCCAATGGTTTACGTCGACTTGTGCAACTGCCATTACTCAAAAGCAGCATGCATACCGTAGGTTTAACCGACATAAGTCCAGTTCAAACAGACTGAAGTATATAGAAGCTAGAAATAACGTTAAGAAAGAAATAGCGACAGCTAAGAGAGAATTTACGGAAACCACTAAAAAGCGCATCGAAGCACAAAAACTAGGAACTCGAGACTTCTGGAAAATCTACAACAGTGTAGTAAATAATGGGCAATCGACAATTCCCCCACTAACCAACAATCACGAGGTTGTCTCCTCAGCAACCGACAAGGCTAACATGCTTGCCAGTCGGTTTGCCTCAAACTCCACACTGGACCCTTCCAACCACCCCCTACCTGACTTTCCTATGCGGACAGACGCCACACTAGACGATCTGAAAACCACCCCTGCTCAGGTGCATGCTATCATAAAAAACCTTGACACCTCAAAAGCATGTGGACCCGATCTTATCCCAGCTGTGCTATTAAAAAAGTGCTCAGCCGAAGTAGCTCCAGTTCTCTCCAAACTCTACAACAAATGTCTTAATGAAGCTTGCTTTCCGGGCTGTTGGAAAACTGCTTCTGTTGTACCAGTATTCAAGAATTCTGGTGAAAGGACAGACCCATCAAATTATCGCCCCATTAGCCTCCTTCCACTTTTTGCCAAAATATTTGAGACCATAATTAACCACGCTCTAATCCATCATCTTACAGATGCTAAACTACTGACTGACAAACAATATGGATTTAGACAAGCCCGTTCCACAGCAGACATCCTCACCGTGATCTCTGAACGTATATACCAATCACTGGACAAAGCGGGGGAAGGCAGAGCGGTAGCTCTAGATATATCTAAGGCTTTTGACAGGGTATGGCATGAGGGTCTCCTCAGTAAAATCAGATCATACGGTATCACTGGTAGAATACTTAACATAATTAAATCCTTCTTAGATAAGAGAAAAATCCAGGTAGTCCTCGACGGTCGCACATCTAAACAATATGATATAAATGCGGGAGTGCCCCAGGGTTCTATCCTTGGACCTCTATTGTTCCTGATATTCATAAATGACCTCCCCGACAACATTGCCTCTGAGATGGGTATATATGCTGATGACACTACACTCTATGGCAGACACGACAGGAAGACGAATGAACACATTTCTAAAGAAATGGCAGAAACACTAGAGGAAGACCTCCAATCTGTAGTGGAATGGGGACAAAAGTGGTTGGTCGCGTTCAATGCTGCCAAGACTAAACTAGTTTCATTCAATAATTACAAGAAACCCTCTCTACCACCAATAGCAATGGCCAACGACTCTTTATCTGAGAGTCCATCTTTCAAACTCCTTGGCCTAACGTTCACAGGAAACATGAGTTGGAACAATTACATTGAAGGCATTGCCAGGGCCGCTGCAAGAAAGGTGGGCTCTCTCTACCGTGCTAGAAAACTACTAACACCCGAAAGTATCCTGTACCTCTATAAGGCCACCATTCGCCCATGTATGGAGTATTGCTGCCACATCTGGGCTGGTGCATCTGCTACTAGTCTCTCGCTCCTTGACAAGGTTCAAAAGAGAGTCGCAAATCTGATAGGCCCTGAACTGGCATCTAAGCTTCAGCCTCTGTCCCATCGACGAAATGTTGCATCCCTCTGCCTGTTCTACAAGTATTTTAGTGGTGAATGCTCTGATGAACTGCAATCACTTGTGCCCCCACGACGCGAGCACCCTCGACAAACCCGACAGGCTACTAGATCCCACCCCCACACTGTAGAGGTCCCTAGATGTAAAAGATCTTTTTACTCCAATAGTTTCTTCCCCAGAACCGCAAGACTCTGGAATTCCATTCCAGGTCCCTGCTTCCCCAACAGTACTGACGTGCAGAAGTTCAAGTGTAACGTGAACCGACACCTTGCTGCCCAAATCCCTACATAGTACCCCAGTAGTTGTTGCCCCTGATAGTAGCCCCCTACACCAAAGTGGCAATTTGCCTTGTTTGGGGTGAAAATGTAATAAAAAAAAAAAAAAAAAAAAAAACAATATTGCTATTTAAGATGTAAGGCAAACTATCCATGCGAAAAGAAGGAAAAGCAGGTCTCGTAGTATATACCAAACGCAAGGACACAGAATAAATGTAGTCGTAAATACTTCTGCGAATCTGTTTGGAAAGTCTGTTACTCTTTTCCCCAATCCACGGTAATTTTAAATAAATCGGCCATTTCAAAGGTCCAAACTTTTTAGGGGATTTTAAATCCTCAGCCTTTTTGAAGATACAGTCATCAATAAGGTCAACAGGATAACCATTATTGATGAATATTTCCCTGATCTTATCGAGTTCGGTGTCTAATCTGTTAGGCGAACAAATCATGAGGGCTCTATGTACCAAAGTATTAATTAGGCCGACCTTACGTGATTTTGGTACAAAAGACAACCAGTTCACATATAGGCCAGTAAATGTCGGCTTCCTATGAATTGTACTGAGAAAGCCCCCCCCTCTGGACGTTCAACAAGAACATCCAAGAAGGGAAGCGAATTGTCCTTCTCACTTTTCATAGTGAACTTTAGAGCCCCATGCAAAGAATTCAACCTATCAAAAAATATTGACGCTTCACCTTGCGATGGAAAAATAGCAAAAGTGTCGTCAATATATCTGAAATATGTAGTGGATTTTGTTATAGTTGAACAGAACGGATTCATAGCATCCGACAAAAATATCTGGTAAAGTTGGGGCCAACGAACTCCCCATTGAAACCCCGTCGACCTGACAGTACATAATATCACAAAAACTAAACTCCACAGATTTTGTGCACATTAAGACGAGTTCAATAAGAATCTCTTTAGAAAACCGCATTATTATTATTATTATTATTATTATTATTATTATTATTATTATTATTATTATTATTATTATTATTATTATTTCTGCTAGTTATATATGTGTCTTTATGGGACTTCAATAATAATCCCAGCATCCGCTTGATAAACCCAACTAAACCAGAAATAGGTAGAATTAGCAAAGCAATACTTTCTAGAGTAAATAAACAAATCAAACAAGACCGAGAAAACGTAATGTACTTGCAATAACCCTTATCCTTGAGTGGCTTCCGGGCCTTGATAAGTGGTGATCACTATGTAAAAAAAAAAAGACCTAGAATTAAACCAGTGGGCAAATACTGCCGAAGCAATCACCTGGTTTAAAAATATAGAAAACAAAAGTAAATGTACGTTTATACAGTTCGACATCATAGACTTCTATCCCCCGATATCCGAGGAACTTTTTAACATTGCCCTAGAATTTGCCGAGGCATACACTGATATATCCTCGGAAGAAATCAACATCATTAAAAAATGTAGAAAATCAGTTCTAATGAATAACAATAATCAATGGATAAAAACTAAAATGATAAATTCGTTTGATTTGGCGATGGGTGCCAGGGATTCTGCAGAGGCATCAGATCTTGTGGGATTATTCATTCTATATACTCTTACAAGCATATTTGATACTACGGATATCGGCCTATATAGAGATGATGGATTAGCTATAATAAAAGACTCCAACAAAGTTAAGGGAGATAACTTTAAGAAAATCATACACAAGGAAATGAAAAAATTAGGCCTAAAAGTAGACGTATTAGCTAACATAAAAATAACAAACTTCCTGGACGTCACGTTAAATTTAGAAGAAAACACATATGAACTCTACTTAAAAGATAACGCTACTCCAATATACGTAAACCCTAAGTCCAATCACCCACTATCAATTATAAAACAGATTCCTAACTCGATCGTAAGTAGACTCAGCAATAACTCAAGCGATGAAAATGCATTTAACAGGTCAACCAATATCTATGAAACAGCCCTAAAAAACAGTGGATACAAAGATATTGATATCAAATTTAAGTAACAAAACACCAATAACTATAATAAAATTAAAAATAGAAGAAAAAGAAATATAATCTGGTATACGGCCCCATACGATAAAATGTTAAAAACAAAACTTGACAAGAAATTTCTAGATCTTATCGAAAAGCACTTTCCCGCAACCAACCCCTTACACAAAATTTTCAATAAAAATACCTTAAAGTTATCCTACAGCTGCTGCAAAAATTTAGAGATGATAATTAAAGCACATCATAACAAAATATTAAATAAAAACAATGTAAACAACAACAAAATAAACAATAAAAAAGTAGATACTATGACAAAAATAAAACTAACACAAAAGACACATATATAACTAGCAGAAATAATAATAATAATAATAATAATAATAATAATAATAATAATAATAATAATAAACCAACTCCCGACAACAAAAACCATACTAGAAATAAAAATAAAAATACTAATAACGAACAAGATAGATGCAACTGTAGAGACCACACATTTTGCCCACTTCAAAATAAATGTCTAACCAAAAGCATAGTTTACCAGGCCACAATATTTACGAAAGAAAACCTGAATAACAAGAAATATTACGTAGGTATGACCTCCTTAGATTTCAAAACTCGATATTACGATCACAAAAGTGCATTCAACAATAAAAAAACACCGTATGAAAACAACGCTAGCAAATAAATACTGGGAACTCAAAGAAAGCGGCAGTTCGCCGGTAGTCGAATGGAAAATAGTAAGACAAGCAAAGACCTGTAGAGACCTAGACGACCCATGTAGATTATGCCTTCATGTAAAATTTGCTATCCTGTGCTTTAAAGAACCCCAACATCTATTAAACTGTAGGAGAGAAATAGCGAACAACTGTGTTCATAGGATAAAATTTACTCTAGGATAGAGATACAAAATAACTTTAAAAATAACAAAAACAATAGAAAATAAACAAATAAATAAATAAAATAGATAAACAGGCATATACAAAATCTATCATACATACATATATATATATATATATATATATATATATATATATATATATAACTAACATAAAAAACCTAACCTAGATTTAAAACAGGTCAAGACACTAGATATCCAGGCTAAATAAAACACACACAAAGAATCAGGTCAACCAGAGGTCAAATTGGCCTTTGTCCTATAAGTGCATGTCCATTGGCTGATAGGAAGGACGCGGTGGATACTAGAAAGCTGGTTGACAAATTAAAATCTCAATAGAAGGTGCGTATATAAAAACAACAGACAACCACAAAATTCGCGCATAAGCCTGAAGAATCCTAGAGTAGATGAAACGCGGAATATTCAGTGTAGCTTAATCGCCATATATATTTTATAAATTACTAACTAGCTCTACCTAAGTATTGAGCACTTTTGAAGTAAATACTTAGTTTACGCATAAATTTATAGTTTTGTATATTAATCTCACGTGAGTAAATGAAGTATATATATATATATATATATATATATATATATATATATATATATATATACACTAAACTATCACGAATGGGGAATGATAATCCGTGTATAAATATACGGGGAGAAAAAAAAAGGAAAAAGGGAATGGGGAAACATATAAAATATCTCTACAATTTGCCAAACAGGTCCAGGGTGTTCACAAACCGTTTCTGCCTGCAGAGAGAGGGTTTATGCATGCCATAGTTTTCAAATGACTGCTCGATCGGCCTCGAAATAAAATTGAAAAAAAAAGTCGTCCTTATAAGCCTGCCCACATTTTGGGTTATCCAATCAATGATTTCCAATAGCAGAATCCAAATTAGTGTGGGTGGGGTTGAGGATAATTTTGTTTTTATTTTTATTTTTATTTCGAAAACCTGAAGGAACATGTTGTCCAATTCTTGTTTCAAAATGAATACTGGTTCGCCCGACATAGACAGCATCACACTGACATTGGAATTTGTATATAATATTACTAAGTTTAGTGCTTCTTTTAAAAGAAGAAAATGTAAGTTACGTATTAAAGACAGCTCTAGGTAACACAATATATATATATATATATATATATATATATATATATATATATATATATATATATATATATAGAGAGAGAGAGAGAGAGAGAGAGAGAGAGAGAGATAGATAGATAGATAGATAGATAGATAGATAGATTCGAATTGTATATAATTTAGACGACGATTAGGCTGCTAACATCTTGGTAAACCTCGGCAGGAACTGATCCATGTAACAGAAATATTAAAAAAAAGGTATCCGTTTGACCTAGTTCCTTAAATATGTCTGCCAATCGTCAACAGATGGTAGGGAAAACATTTACGCTTTCTTCCTGGATTTTCTAACATTGTCATCTGGTGGTTCGTTTGTTGAGGAATTTGGCTTTTTGTTTCTTTTCTATTTTTTTTTTTTTAGCACAAAGAAAAGAAATGCAGTGGAAAAGAGAGCAGAATAACAGACGGAGACAAGAGAGAGTAGAAAAAAAGAGACAGAAAATGAGTCAGGAGAAAAGAGAAAGTGTTTACGCGGAAGAAAGACATGCAGATAGACAGAGATAAAAGGGAAAGTAGATAGATAGATAGATATATAGATAGATGTGAGTTAGAGAGAGAGATAGAGAGAGAGAGAGAGAGAGAGGGAGGGAGAGAAGGAGATAGGGGGAGAGAAGGAGATAGGGGGAGAGAAAGATAGAGAGCAAAAACGGGAACAGAAAAAAGACAAAGCAAAAATTAGGCGAGCCAAAAAATAAAATAGAAAGAGCGAAAAAAGGGATAACTGGAAAAGGGATTATTGAAAATTGGAGAGCAAAGAAAGGAGGAGAGAGAAGAGGCAAAAAGAGAGCGAAGGAGAGAGAAAAAGAGAGAGTGGTAAAAAGAAATAACAGAAAAAAGGAAGAATAGCAAAAGAATAGAGTGACAAAGAGAGAATGGAAAAGGGCTCGTGTAAAAAAAAGGGGAATAGGAAAAAAGAGCGAAAGACGAGGTAATGAAAAAAAAAAAAACTAATACAAAAAGGAAAAGAAAAAATAAAGAACGGAAAAGAATAAGGTTTTTGTTTCTGATTTCTTTCTCTTTTGGAAAAAAACAAAGAGCTGGAAAATGAATGAAAATATGACAGGGCAAAGAAAAAGAAATGGAGGAAAAATGAGAGACTGGAAAAAGAATCGTGAAAAGAACGAGAAAACGAAAACAAAAGAAGAGAATATAAAAAATAATCTATATATCTATAAAAGTGAACGTGTCTGTGTGTCTTTCTGTTTGTCTGTGTGTCTGTCTGTCTGTGTACATTTCCCTACGCAATAACTCTGTCAATTTTTAGTCTACAGACTCGAAATTTGATATACAGGGTACTGAGATTTGGGAAATCTACGTGATCGGTTTTCGGCCAGAAATTTGGCTGTTAAGGGGTCAAAGTTTAACGATTTGACCTTTGAAAACTCTACCAAACTCCTCCGACAATTTTGGGTGTAAACACTTGAAATTTTAGATATAGGTTCCTTGGACATGGATCTAACTTAATAACTTGATTAGAGCTCAAAACAATAAATGTTAAGGGGGTATAATAGGGATGAAAGTTAAAAAATATTTTTGTTTTTTGTATTGTTTTTTTGCTCAGCATACACCTCCAAACACCCGGGCAAGGCCGGGCACCCATGCTAGTAAACTACAAGAAGGAGAGAATGGAAAAAGAGACAGGGAAAGAGACAAGAGAATGCGAAATAGTGACGAATGAAAAAGCGAGAGTACAGAATTAGAGAACGGAAAAAAGAGAAAGGAAAATAAAGAGGAAGTCAAAAAGAGAAGGGGGGGTCGCAGAAAAAATAAACTAATAAAAATAGAAGAAAAAAAGACAATAAAAAAGAGGGAACGGACGAACAGAAATTAGGTTTTTGTTTTTTAATTTTTTCACTTTTATAATTTGGTGTTCATTTAGAACGGAAGGAAAAGAAACGAAGAGAGATAGAGAGAGGGAGGAAGGAGGAAAACAGGGGGGGGAGCACAAAAAAGTGATGGCGGAAAAATGAGAGTATGAAAAACTAGAGAGCGGAAAAAGAAGTAAACTGAAATCTGAAAGAACGAACTATTGTAATGTCAACACGTTGTATGCGAACAGTCGCAAGGAAACAAAGACAAGGAAAGAATTCCACTCGCTTTTCTTCAGTGGAAATCACATGCATTTATTTACAGGTACTTCCAGAATATCGCCTTGTCTCTGGTTCCAAAGTCTCCTTGTACTCGAATGTGCTTAACAAGCACGTGGTACTCTGTCTTTGTCTTTGTGCGACCATATTTAGGACATACCTTTCCCTGTGGTTTTCGGTCTCCCTGTAGAACACGTCTATCTCTTTCCTCTCTAACATCAAGGGTCCACGTTTTTCTTTTTTATAAACTTTTTCTTTCTTTCTTCCTCGCTGTGACGCCACATCGCACACGGTTCGGTCATTTGCATACGCTGGCTGTAGCTGTTTCTGCTGCTGCCGCCATACGCTGCCGGTCCACGCTCTGTTGCACAACAGTAAAACAAAAGTTATTTGTTGTCTAGGCCAGGTATCTCTGAAGTTTTCGAACGGGGTAGGAGGTATATTGCTGACTTTTAGAGCTAACAACAACAACAACAACAACAACAACAACAACAACAACAATAATAATAATAATAATAATAATAATAATAATAATAATAATAATAATAATAATAATGTCCTGGACGTGTTTTATCGTGGCCTTCGTTATAAAGATGGCCGGCCAGCTGAAAAAATGACGTCATCGCCGAGGTCCCAACAAGCAAGATATGTGGAACTCTTAGACTGTCAATAATGAACAGTAATTTTTACAGACAGCGTTACAAAACTTCAAAATTGGATTGAAATAAAGAAAGAACACGATGATTTATACTGAAACTCATCTAATATTAATAATAAAAAAATAATAAAAAAATAATAATAAAACACAAGTTGTTTGTTTAAGTATTATAAGCAATTGAATATTTCGTTGTATTATAGATTTTAAAGATTAGAATGCGTTCTTTAATTACTTATAAATTACATTTTTTAAAAAGTGAAGGAACACGATTTGATTTGTAGTAAACTTGAAGTTTATTTAATATAATTAAATGAAAATTATGCATGTAAGATTATGAATATTTGAAGCAGAACACAAGCAAAACATTTGAAATATTAAAATTAAACTATTTTTTTAATCAACTGAACAATATTTTTAAATCAAAATGAATTTTTTTTAATCAAAAGGAATATTTTTTAATCAAAATGAACAATATTTTTTTAAATCAAAATGAATATTTTAAAATCAAAATGAACAATATTTTTTTTTTAATCAAAATGAATATTTTTTAATCAAAATGAACCACAATATTTTTAAATGCAAATGAACCACAATATTTTTTCAAAATCAAAAACAATATTTTTAATAAATTCATGAAATATTGCACAGTAAAAAAATAATTAACCTAAAGAAAAAATCATGTTTCTTATTTAAGATTATTTCACCACATAACAAAAATAACATGCAAAATCATTTTTTTATATCCATATTTTCAGTTTGTTAAAATACGTGGGTTTGTATTACTGTAAACATAGATTCGAAAAAGTTGTCAAAAAACAAATAAATGTTATCAAAGGCAAGATAAGTTACTTTTCTACCAAACTGGATATATTTTTCGTGTTTTTATTCAATGCAACATGTTTATTCAGCTCGAAAACCATACAGTGTTTACCGATGTATTGGAAAATTCAAAATGGCGTCTGACTCCCTCTTTAACACGGTAAGTTTGGGAAAAGATGTCATAAATAAAAAACTGGTTAAAATACTGTTAAAAACTCGCTCAATATATGTTACCGTGACATAGCTTGACATATATTTTTTCTAGTTTTTTTTTATTTATAACACCTTGTTTATCGAGCTGAATAAACATGTTACATTGAATAAAAACACGAAAAATATATCTAGTTTGGTAGAAAAGTAACTTATCTTGACTTTGATAACATTTATTTGTCATATATTTGTTTGACAACTTTTTCGAATCTATGTGTACAGTAATACAAACCCGAAATGAACGCGCGTTTTTTTTTTTTTAACTTTTAAGTTTCATATATATATATATATATATATATATATATATATATATATATATATATATATATATATATATAAGTATTTTTAAATTTTATCTTTCTATCTTTAAAAAAATGTTTAAAAATGTTATCAGCCGGCATAATTTATTTTTAAATATTGAAAATTTCAGGAAAATTAATTTGTCAACAGCTTAAAAAAATCGTCTCTTCAAAAGAGTCGATGTTGTCTCGCATTTTCATTAGTTTTGTATGCTGTAAAAAAATTTTTTTTAATATTAGCAATTTATTTGAAGCTTCTTCTTTTGAATGGTAAAAAACTTAGGATGATAATATTGAATTAAATTATAGTTACATCGTGTTAAATACAGGGGGGGCACGTTAAAACTTACTTTGCTGAATGGAGATATCCACGAGTCACTACCGGTGTTTACCGGTGTCAAGAAGCAACTAATGGACTACCCGTGATGACGTCAGCAAATTAAATTATTTTTGCCCACCGGCCATCTTGTCTTTTAAGACGGTCTTGGTTTTATACTGTTTTGCTCATTAGCTTTACTTTTTAATGAAACTGGTTCTCCAACCCCTTATTCTTTTAATCATTTTCTAAAAAAACAAAAAACACTATTTTCACACATTTTCTATTTTTTACATTTTTGCTGAGTATTTTTATGTTTTCCGTAAGAGCTCCACGTGCTTGGTTAAAGATTTTAGCGGACCGAAACTAACCCGAATACCGTAATTTTGAGAACCTTGATCTAGGCAATTGTAGTTTTTTGTCCCGTTTTATTTATTTATTTATTATTTATTTATTCAGATACTTTTATTTATTTATTTATTTATTTATTTTTTATTCAGATACTTGTATTTTAATTTTGTTCCATTTCCCGTTGTTTCATTGGTTGATATCTTCATGATTCCCTTTCTTCATTTCATACCTTTGAATGCATAAGCTCTTTCTTCCTTTCATTCATTCTTTGATTTGTATACTTCCTATGACCCTTGTCACGCTAATATATTTACAGATTTAATGCATTCGTTAACCGAAGTGACATCAAAGCATTAGACGATCCGACGGATGTGACATCATAGCACCGGATGTTACGTCACACTACTGGAATTTACTTTTAAAAAAGTCGGTTTACTTGAAAAACAAACATGTGAGCAAGGTGAATTGCTTAAATTAAATCAAAACTAAAACAAATACTATTTTACATAGATTCTTTCAAATTAATGTTTTGTAAAAAAAAAGGGGGGGATAAAAAAAGATAAACTATGGTCAAAAATTGTATAAACATAAGACGGCTTTTGTTTGTTTTTTTTGTGTGTTATTTGAACTGTTCTCATGGTGAATGTTATTCCACAACGTTTTAGCCGAAGTAACCTCAAACATTTTCCAAGTGCATATCGTCGAACTCACCAATCATTATATGAGTTCGACAAGACGTGCCTGAAAAACTTTAAAGGTTACACCGGCTAAAACGCTGTAATCCAAATTATCAATCATCATTTAACAAAAGTCAAAAACTTATCAAAACATGTTATTTTATTATTTAAAAAGCATATTTCTAAATATCAGGTTGGTTTTAATGCTTTGAAGATTTAGCAGCAAATAACAAAAATACGCTTTCAGTGGTTAGTCTCTGGTGACGTCAATTTCATAATGAACACGTTTTCAATAAATTTTGAAAGGGTTGCATTTTTTTCTGTATCAAATGTTATACAGAGATCAGATCGCTTCCATATAGACGGTAGGCGACAATCGTGCTCAGGAATAAGTCCTTGGCCACATAAGATGTCCTTTTCTCTACCTCACAGAAGAGATGTTGCGAATTTGTCTCTGATGTATCGTTACTTTCATGGAAGGTGTTCAACTGAGCTTCAATCTATGGTCCTCCCTCGCCAAACTTTCACAAGAAACACTCGTCTAGCTGAACACACTATCAATAATTCCCCCCCTCTTTATCTGTGCCTAAACCTAAACGTAGATTCCATGAACAAAGCTTCTTCCTTAGAACTGCACGCCTGTGGAATTGTCTTCCGTTTTCCTGCTTTCCGGTTGACTACAATATGGTTGTGTTCAAGTCTAACGTAAATAAGTTCTTGATGAGCCGTTCTATATAAGTTATCAAATTTACCAAATTTTCATTACTAATGATTACTATATTGCTCAATGTCTACTGTACACTCTTTAAACCTTATCCTTGAGTGGCCTCTTGGCCTTGATAAGTGGTGATGCCTATGTAAAAATAAAAAATAAAAAAAGTCTCCATTGTTCCCACGTTGACGAAATCTGCTGCAAAGTGAAGGTTTTAATTTTTTGAAACAAAACACTGTTACAGGTTACATGTATTAGGATTTTATAAAATCAGTTTCATCTTCAAATCGTCTCCAAACTAGTTTCTTCTAATGTGTTTAAAACAAATATGTTATGTAAATCTATCACACACACACACACACACACACACACACATATATATATATATATATATATATATATATATATATATATATATATATATATGAGAAAATTAAATAATGAGAAAACTATTTTATAATTTGTAAAAATATTTAAAAAAACAAAACAAAAACTAATAAGCTTCTCTTAACCAGGTAGTGCTATTTTATTTATATAGCTCTGCTGTACCATGGAAAATTTATGTTTTAGCTTTAACATACACACATACACACGCACACGCACACACACACACACACACACACACACATATATATATATGTGTGTGTGTGTGTGAAAATGTAACTCTTGGTTCGTTCGTAATTAATAGTCTTAATACCCCACTGGACGGATGGCTTCCACATTTTGGTATAATATGTTTACGGTACGCATGCGTGTTTCTATATATCTTTTTGTAATTATAACATTATACGTAATTTTTCTATAATAAATATTTGGTTTTCTTTGTACGGATGGAACATTTTTTTTTTATTTGGGGACAATATTTCACACCGCGTGTCATCATGTGACATCAGTAAACGGGACTTTTATATACCAAATTGACTTTTTTCGTTTAAAAATGGAATTATTTCTCTTTCGTTAATATATATATTTTTTTAATATTTCGTGTTTATATATATATATAAAGTACAATTATTGAATCTTATTTTCTTGATTATATTTGTTTGGGAGAAGCACAATTAAAAAAAAAGATTAAAACGGAGCGAAATTTAAATTTCCATTCCATTTTTACTCTTTATGAATATTAAAAGAAAAATTACTAAACATTTATTAATAATGCCTCACTTTTACAGACATTTGTTTTTAAATTTCTTAAATGACAACTTTTATCGACTTTTTTTTAATAGCATTTGCGGATGGGTATGCTGACATTTGTTTTAATTTCTTTTTAAATGACTTTTTATCGACTTTCTTTTTTTTAATAGCACTTGCGGATGGGTAAAAAACGAAAAAAAAAAACTAAACCATTTACTAATAATTCTCACTTTCACAAATATTTTTAACAAATAAATTTTATCAAAGTCAAGATACCGAGAAATTGTCAGTAAATGGCTTAGTTATTTTTTTTCGTTTTCCGCAAATGCTATTAAAATAAAAGTCATTTAAAAAGAAATTAAAAAAAACAAATGTCAGCATACCCATCCGCAAATGCTATTAAAAAAAACAAGTCGATAAAAGTTGTCATTTAAAAAGGCATTTAAAAACAAATGTCTGTAAAAGTGAGACATTATTAATAAATGTTTAGTAACTTTTTTCTTTTAATATTCATAAAGAGTAAAACTTTTTTTCAAAATTAATAATGTGACAAATAATCGTTTAGTTACTACGACAACGTCAGTAAATAAAAAAAGTGTTACGTGCGCTTGCGTCAGAAAGGGAGCGATGCGTGTTTTTTATGCTGGTCGCCATGGAACTCAACGCCCAAGGAGTACCGAATTCTGTTTTCCAAAAGAAACGTTTACTACCAACTTTCTTTAAAAAAAAAGTGCAAGTTTTCTTGAAACCCCCCCCCCCAAAAAACTTTCACCTAACAATTTATGGCAAAAATAGCGACCCATAAAAATTTGGGGTGCTTCTACACTTTATTGCCGAAATTGGAGACGCCATTTTTTTTTTCACGCATTTGCTATCCAACTTTAGGGGAGACATCATTATATGGCCGAACGATTGCTTCCGGAAAGGGAAAGAATAAATTTACCAAAATTTACATTTATTACTTCCGGAAACGTTAAATTAAACTAAAATTATCATTTATTGCTTCCAGAAACTTGGTAAACCGATATTACTGGAGAAAATGAATCTTGACAATTCAAAAAAATGTTTAAAATTATTTATTTGCTCGAAAAAAAAACTATTTTATAAAAGTCCAATGTTGCTTTAAAAGTAAATAAAGAAAGTAAAAGAGAACATATATCCGTAATTGTTTAATTGGAAATGTTTCGATTTAATTGATGAGAACGGGAAAGTTTTTCATGGAACAATTTTTTTTTTATTAAAAACAGAAAATTGAAATGACATATTTATAATAGTTTAACCTGAGCGAGCGCCATTTGAAAACCAAAACAAAACCAAAATATTTATTAGTTTGTTTTTATTTTGTTTGTTTATTTTTTCGTTTGTATGTTTTTTTTTTTTTGGGGGGGGGTTCTTTTCGAACAAATAAATAATTTTAAATATTTTTTTGAATTGTCAAGATTCATTTTCTCCAGTAATATCGGTTTACCAAGTTTCTGGAATTAATAAATGATAATTTTAGTTTAAGGAAGTAATAAATGTTAATTTTGGTAAATTTATTTAGTTTAATTTATCGTTTCCGGAAGTAATAAATGTAAATTTTGGTAAATTTATTCTTTCCCTTTCCGGAAGCAATCGTTCGGCCATATGATGATGTCTCCCCTAGATTTGGATAGCAAGTGCGTGAAAAAAAATGGCGTCTCCAATTTCGGCAATAAAGTATAGGAGCACCAAATCTGCTAGCTGAGTGACAAATCTGCTTAAAATATTGAAAAAAAAGAAGGAAAAAAAAATAGAAACTCTAGATGTATCAGAAATTTGGAGGAATTTTTGACATCCCTAACAGAAAACTACGAATAAAATATAAAGAAAACACGTAATTTCTCTTTTTAAAGTGAGTTGTTTATTTCCTATATGGAATATACTTTCAAAATAAATTATTAAAGTTGTTAAAAAATAATAGAAATATTATTTTTTTATTTAAAAAAAAACAGTGTTTACAAAATGTTTTTAAAATGCCGGCGTGCCTTCATGCAGCCATTTTTTACGTAATAAAATCGATAAAATTTTAAGAGTTAAATATTTTTCAATTTTTAAACTTTAAAAATCTATCAAAATTTTTGTATTGGTTCAACTTTTACGATATTTTCAGGGTCAATGTGAAATTTTATGCTCTTTCCAATAAACCAAATATGATATTTTAGACAAACGTTTTTTTTTTTTTCAAATTCACACCCCCATTTTGAAATGTTTATTAAAATTTTAATAATTAATTTATGTTTCAAAGTTTTATATATCACAAATTGAAGATAAAAGATCAATAAAGAAAATATTCCAATTTAAAACAAAAAAAAGAATAGTTTTTTGGAAATTTACCTGTAAAGTCCAAAGTGTAAAACTTTTTTTTTTAAAAAAACACGTTGATTATTTTTTTTTTAATGAAAGCTCATGTTATGCTTACATCGTCAATACCAGACTCTGACGGCAAATTTTTCTATCTCATTGAATGTTTTCTTTTTTTAGATATTAAAAAAAAATTGTTGATGAAGAAGTATTAAAATATATCAATAAAAAACTCGTGTATTTCATTAAAATAATTTTTTTTAAATCGATGAAGCGGACTTTTTGCTCAATTATAAAATATGATAATTATGAAGCTTACAATTTAAGTCATCTCATTCTGACTTAAAATTTATTTGTATATAAACGGTTACTGAATTATCAATTATATAAGCCTAATAAAATTCGGAATACTATAAATACTATAAATAATATATATATATGTGTATATGTGTGTGTGTGTGTGTGTGTGTGTGTGTGTGTGTGTGTGTGTGTGTGTGTGTGTGTGTGTGTGTGTGTGTGTAAATAAAAGCTGAAAAATAAATTTTCAATGGTAAGGCAGACCTATCTAAATAAAAAGTTCCTACCTGGTTAAGAGAAGCTAATTAGTTTTTGATATTTAAAAAAATTATTTCTAAATTTAAAAAAGTTTTTTCATTATTAAATTTTCTTATATATTGTTTTATATATTGTTTTATATATAGTTTTATATATTGTTTTATATATAGTTTTATATATTGTTTTATATATAGTTTTATATATTGTTTTATATATTGTTTTATATATAGTTTTATATATTGATTTATATATAGTTTTATATATTGTTTTATATATAGTTTTATATTTTTTTTTATATATTGTTTTATATATAGTTTTATATATAGTTTTAAATATTGTTTTATATATTGTTTTATATATAGTTTTATATATTGTTTTATATATAGTTTTATATATTGTTTTATATATTGTTTTATATATAGTTTTATATATTGTTTTATATATAGTTTTATATATTGTTTTATATATAGTTTTATATATTGTTTTATATATTGTTTTATATATAGTTTTATATATTGTTTTATATATAGTTTTATATATTGTTTTATATATAGTTTTATATATTGTTTTATATATTGTTTTATATATAGTTTTATATATTGATTTATATATAGTTTTATATATTGTTTTATATATAGTTTTATATTTTTTTTATATATTGTTTTATATATAGTTTTATATATAGTTTTAAATATTGTTTTATATATTGTTTTATATATAGTTTTATATATTGTTTTATATATAGTTTTATATATTGTTTTATATATTGTTTTATATATAGTTTTATATATTGTTTTATATATAGTTTTATATATTGTTTTATATATAGTTTTATATATTGTTTTATATATTGTTTTATATATAGTTTTATATATTGTTTTATATATAGTTTTATATATTGTTTTATATATAGTTTTATATATTGTTTTATATATTGTTTTATATATAGTTTTATATATTGTTTTATATACAGTGTATATATGTGTGTGTTTGTGTGAAAATGTAACTCTTGGTTCGTTCGTATTGTTTTATATATAGTTTTATATATAGTGTTATATATAGTTTTATATATTGTTTTATATATTGTTTTATATATAGTTTTATATATTGTTTTATATATAGTTTTATATATTGTTTTTTATATAGTTTTACATATTGTTTTATATATTGTTTTATATATTGTTTTATATATTGTTTTATATATAGTTTTATATATTGTTTTATATATAGTTTTATATATTGTTTTATATATTGTTTATATATTGTTTTATATATAGTTTACATATTGTTTTATATATTGTTTTATATATAGTTTTATATATAGTTTAATATATTGTTTTATATATTGTTTTATATATAGTTTTATATATTGTTTTATGTATTGTTTTATATATAGTTTTATATATAGTTTTATATATTGTTTTATATATAGTTTTATATATTGTTTTATATATTGTTTTATATATAGTTATATATATTGTTTTACATATAGTTTTATATATTGTTTTATATACAGTTTTATATATTGTTTTATATATTGTTTTATATATAGTTTTATATATAGTTTTATATATTGTTTTATATATTGTTTTATATATAGTTTTATATATAGTTTTATATATTGTTTTATATATTGTTTTATATATAGTTTTATATATAGTTTTATATATTGTTTTATATATAGTTTTATATATAGTTTTATATATTGTTTTATATATAGTTTTATATATTTTTATATAGTTTTATATATTGTTTTATATATTGTTTTATATATTGTTTTATATGTTGTTTTATATATAGTTTACATATTGTTTTATATATTGTTTTACATATCTTTTTAGCTTTTATTGTTTTTTCTTCCCCTATTTCATTCCTGTCATATCACCACTCCCCTATAAACACTTTATTGATTTTAATCTAAAATTTTTTTTTCCATTTCTAATCTGAAGGTTTTCAACGTTGGTGTTGTCTTTCTACCTTTACTTTTGTATAATGCCTGACGAGAAGCATTTAGCTTCGAAATTCCACTGCCTTAAAAGATTTCTTTCTTATTCCCCTTTCTGTAACCCTCAATTATTTGATAATATAAATAAAGTTACTATGGGGGAATAATTGTTGTTTATTTTCTGGGTCGAAACTTCTTCATATAACACTTTTTGTGGGCTAGTATTTGACATTGAAGTAGTATTTTCTTTTTAGCTCCTTAGATCAAGTGGCATCATGTCTTGTCTGAAGCACACACACACCCCACAAAAAAGCGCAACTCGCTTAAGAATAAATAAAACAATATAAAAACATCAACAGCAAATGTTAAAATATAATCCACCTGTTGTCGTTAAGAAAACCACTTAAACAATATAAATGTGTAATGTGTATTTCATTGAGTAATTTTGATGAATGGATCGTAGAGCAAAGGAAATAATGTTTTTATGAATGAATCACAAGAAAAAGAATTCGTTAACGTAATTATTCTGTAAGAGCAAAATTATCCCTGATAGTAATTGCCTCTTTTCAATGAGGAACTTCTTTCTTCCTTTCAAGTATCACTAAACATATAAGAAAAATCAACCACTTACAGGGATCCCCATGGAGTATGACACCACTAATACTAATTACTTATCATCCCACGCCGGGGGTCTTTTTTTTTCTTATCTGAAGTATCAACCGACCAGATTGAACTATATGACCTTTCTAAGGACACGTTCTCTTAACAGTATTTACTTACGTCCCCACGAAGGAATATTTTTTTCTTTATCGTAAGTATATCTGAGAATGCCTCGCCACGGGGAATGCCTCGCTGTGGGGAATGCCTTACCGTGAGAAATAACTTCCTCAATACTAATTACTCACCCCTCACGAGGGTGATCTTTTTTTTTTTCTCATCTGAAGTGTTAATCGCGAAAACGAAGAAACGTGCTCACCTAATGCTATTTATTTACCTCCCCAATGAAGGGATCTTTTTCATTAACTTTAATATTACTTGTAGAAATGCAAAAATGCTCTCCGTGGAGAATGAGTTAGCTAATAATTACTATTTATATTTCGATGGCTGTATATTTTATTGACGTCACTGAAACGAGAAAAAATGCTTCCTCATCGGAGTCACTCATCTGATACGAGTTACTCCCCTTTTCTACGTAATTTGTGTTCTCAGAAATATCAATTTCCTTGTGCTATTGCTCCTTGTTGGATGGAGTTAGTTCTCTCCCACTGCGAGAACTGTGACAACAGGATCAGAAACTGGGATTGAGAAGTCAGGGGGGAACACTCTGACCCGCAAAATATGCCTGTGCAGCCCCGTCGTCATTCCCCGGTAAGGGCGCCTCAGGCGATTACCAATAACGTATACCATTCTCAAAGAGAGAAGGCAAAGCCTGGGAAGATGGACCTTCAAGAACTGCACAGGAACAGCATTACACCGCCACAGGGAGCAGATCATTACAAGAATGCGTTTCATCTCTGTTGATATTGGGGGTCGAACAAAATGCCCGGTTTGCAAACCTACAATTACTTAAAGAAGAGATAGATCCGCCTATTATTTGGTTGACATTGTTTGTTTTTTGTTGTTGCTTTTTTTTTTTTATTAGTTAGGTGTCAAAGACATCATCATCATCATCATCATCATCATCATCGTATGAACTCGAAGATTCTATTGTTGACATTGGCTTCCTCGATATTCTTCTATCCAGAATTCTTTCTAGAAAGAAATCGGGTATTTAGAGTAGGGATCATGTGAAGGTTGCAAACATCCTAAGCGAAAGTGATTTTTTTTTTTGTGGAGCTAACTGGATTCGAACATGGAACACTCAGATTGTCAGTCCGTGTCGTTAACCGCTGAAGCACCGTCGCTTCTCGATGATGATAATGATAATGATGATGACGTAAGGGTTGAGATATCATCGTTGGGAACCTCAACTAGTTCCAGTACTTGGCTTTATAAATTGAACCGACGAAAGAGAGAGAGAGAGAGAGAGAGAGAGAGAGAGAGAGAGAGAGAGAGAGTATGTGTGTGTGTATGTGCGTGTGTGTGTGTGTGTGTGTGTGTGTGTGTGTGTGTGTGTGTGTTGAACAGAGAAAGAAGGAGAAAGACAAAGACGGGGAGGGGGGATAGGCTTTACCTGCTGCCCAGTTTGTATATTTTCTTTATCTATTAATCAAGTGCGGAGAAAACTTCAAAGACTTCCGATGTTTGACATTGTTTTAGTGACTAGGACAATGGACGCCGTTCCCACTATATATATAATCTCTTCATCTGGACAGCATAAGGGATGCTTGTCTTTTTCTCACCGCTGTTTTCTGTATCTCTCTGATTGAATAGAGCACGTTTCGATCAAGGAAGTCATCCTGATAGACGCTTCACCGTCACAGCATTTGACACTTTACCGCTTGGTTGGGCTGTTTTGTTTTTCGGCATATCAACCCTTTTCGGATTATTTAATAACAAATCTGGTCACTTTTAGTCAAAACTTTTATATGCTTCGAATTCTTTCTATGTTCAAATATTTATTCATGGTGTTTAGTTTGGTTGTTTTGTAGGGGAAAATATTTATTTTTTTTGTTTTGTTTTGCAGAACATGTTGAAGTTTTGCAAAGGGAAAGAAAAAAGAACAATAACATGTTTGGTGCATTAGGTCTGGAAACCGGTATCTTCAGAGAGCCTGATCTGGTAGCACCATATTACACTTTACGAGACCATAACTTCAGTTATGTACTCTCTATTCTCGCCCACTTTTTATCATAATAAGATGGCGTTTGGGAATCTGAACTCTTATATATATTCGAGATTCTTATTGTTCCATTTTTATGAACCTATCCTCGGAGGGTATACCGGCTCTAATAGAGATTTCCTATTTGCATCTCTGTAAGCAAAACTACATCACTGTTCTTTAAACTATTACTTTATATTCTTCCATGTTTTCTGTTTTTAAACGCTAACAGTCCGTCCGGCGTTACACGGTCATAAAATACACATAAACATGATATTTTGATTCATACAGAAACTGAGACATGTGCATGCGAGTATTATGTTGTTTTCTAAACAGTTTATTTCTTGTAAGTATAAAAAAAGAAATACTTGAGCTGAGATCGAAACCAAAACCTAAAGACAGTGAGTCAAGTACGATGGCCATTAGGTCAGTTTGATACGAACTTTAAAAAGTGTTTTCAAACCCACTTACTCTTAACATAAAGGATCTGTAATGTAAATTATTTACGCACGCGCATTCGTGAAACAGTTAGCAAACAGATAAAAATCCGATGTCTCCCATGTACCAATTTTCCAATTTTTACCCCTGAGCATCCCTTTTTCCGAATGAAAAACGGAAAAAAGTTTTCCACGTGTCTGAATATCCTACATACCAAATATCAAGTTTGTAGATAAAAAATTCGTGGAGTACAGGGTGGAACAATAAAATTGTCGCCTTAAAGAAAACAACATTTATATTTTTAAACTTTTATGGAAAAAAATCAATCCAGGTAACTTGATTATGTATTAGAGCTGGTATCTATTCAATGTAGCCGTCTTCAGTCTAAATCACTGCCTTGATACGGGTCCGGAACTGGGAGCATGCCTTTTCCACAAGCACCGGCCTGAGCTTGGTGAATACTCGGCGGATGACGGTGATCAGGCTGTATTTGGTGTTGTTAGATGTCATGTTGGTGATGTTCTCGACATATGACCAAACGAAGTTGTCCAGCGGGTTCAGATAGGGGAAGAGGAGGGCCAGTGAGATAAGGGTATAAAGTCGTAGCACTCCTTCTGAGACCAAGCCTGGACTTGTGAGCCGGCGCCGAATCCTGTTCACACACTCAGGGTCTATCAGTGGCCACCTGATTGCATCAGGGGATCACCACACTCTTCAGTACATCCAGATACACTTTGATATTGACTTTAAGCCGACTTCATAGATGTGAGGTGGCATGATATGGCTTTTACTTGAAGCCACACCAAAGACAATAATCATGGCCGGAAACTTTGTTTTCATCACTGTTATGTTTGCAAATAACGTATAAGACAATACCAATGAAGACTCAACAAACAAAGGTAGATAAATAAGAAGTGTATTAGGAAAAGTATATTTACAGTATATTTACATAATGGTTGTCAGGTAAGAGAGTCTTGGCTGGAGAACATATCTGCTCTCGGCTCAGCCTTCGGTGGCTTCTGGTTAACACACACTCAGACTAACCGAGTCTTGTTATATATTATCCACATATGTAAATGAGTGGGTGCCACAACAACAATCACCCTGAGCACGTCCCCGCTATTTATGGCAATCTAGCGATGCGTTTTGAGGGTGCTGGCAATGGTCCTGTTGTCATAACTTTGATCAGTAAAGAGCATGTGTTGTACAGCGGGGCATAATCGACCTCACTCGTTGAACATTGTGTCGCTTTCAGACATGATAGAAAGCTCCTATTGATCTTGGGATTTGTACACAACTGGCCAACTAGTAGATGGTTCGCAACAAAAAAAAAAGAAAACTGGTTTTCATCAAACGGAAATGGAATCAGCTCGTCTTTTCTAGGGCGACAATTTTATTGTTCCACTCTGTCTGTACTCATAGATGCTCAAAATGTCGTCCGTGCAAATCGATGAGGTTAAGAAGCTAGGCACAATAAAACTTATACAAAATAATATTAAAGCAATAAATGTTACAATCTCAAATTTCTCGGTTTTCTAGCGGAAACTGTATTTTATTTTACATAGCTTCAATGAAAAAAAAATACAATAACTAAATAGAAATAGAAATTAAATTTACTTAAATATTATTAAAAACCGATAATATTTTTTTAATTGTTAACTATAACCAGTTCTATACACCCGGCGTGTCCGGTTGAAACATTACCGGCCGGAGAGATTAGTCACATACTATATAAAATACAAGAAAAGTCACCACATATTGGATTTAGGGAAGTATAAAACACATCCGTCTTGGTTTATGAAAATCAAACGCAAGGTAACTCTCATGGCTCAAACGGGAAATAAGTGTCGTAGTTTAAATGAATAAACAAACTTACTTCTGGTTTTAAACGCAGCTTCTGCCAGCTATTGATGAGTGAAAATATGTTAAATTAAATATAAATTAAATTAAAAATAAATTAAATAAATAAACTTTAAATAATTTTTCTAAAATATTCTTTTGTAATATGCCAATGAGGGTACCAATATGATATTCTGGTCCATATTTTTCATTACGTCAATATAAATAAAAGAATCTTTTGTTTTTCCAAAGAAACGGCTGACTTGAAGGAGAGTGTCGTAACCAGCAGGTAAGCAGTTATGTGCTTACGTGTTTCACAGATGAGAATTCTTTTAAAGAAACTTTGTACATGGTATTAGGTACATAGAGAAAAAGGGGAATTTATTTGCAGTGGTTGTAGTTAGACAAGCTCTTACTGTGAATGTTTTGCAAAAAGGAACCAAATCTTGGAGCTCAGTCGAGCACCTACCAATTTGCCTTCATCATTCTTCCCTTTCCTCTTAATCTACAGATATCATTCGCTATTTTCAATCTTTATTACGCACTCTTTGTATTTCCTCATTTCTTTTAGCGTTTACCGCCTTCTTCCATTATTCAACGCCACCCTTCCCTGTCCTTTCCTGTCTCCCTTCGTTTCCCCCTTTTTCGTACATTTCTCTAAATATTCCCTTTTATTTCGAAACTGGTTTTATTTCTTTCCATTAATTTCACTCCGCCTAATCGTCCATTTAAAGTAGTCGGCGTCTTTTATCGCCATTTCCTCCGTGGCTTCCGGTCTCTCAATTAAGTCATCATCGTTTAGTATGCCGAAATATTGGATCAAAGTTAAACGGTTAAAGAAAAAAGAAACATTTATTCTTTGAATTCGCAAAATAAAAGAAACGGTAAAAATATGTGATAGGAATGGCATCTCTCTCTCTCTCCCTCTCTCTCTCTCTCTCTCTCACACACACACACACACACACACACACACACATATATATATATATATATATATACTAGCATTTCAGCCAGGCGTTGCCCGGGTATTTGGAGGTGTATGTTGAGCAAAAAAAAAAAAAAAGAAAAAATAAAGCGGTCAATTTTTTTAACTTTGACTCCTATTATGACCCCTTAATATTTATTGTTTTGGGCTCAAATCAAGTTATTAAGTTAGATCCATGTCCAAGGAATCTATATCTAAATTTTCAAGTGTTTAGACCAAAAATTGTCGGAGGAGTTTGGTAGAGTTCTCAAAAGTAAAATCGTTGAACTATATATATAGCGACCCACTTAAAAGTAGCGCGATGTCTATAATCTTTTTCTTAACGACCAACTGACACCACAAGACAAATGCAATTCTTTTTCCAACAAGATAGTGCCACCTTCCACATGTCTCACAGATCACTGACACAAGTTCATGGTATGTTTAAGTAAGAGAGAACAATATGCAAAGGGTTATATGGCCACCACGTTCCCCGGACTTTTTATCATGTGATTTTTATCTTTGGGGGACTTTGAAACAAGTCCATGCAAATAATCCACAGAATCAAGACTAAATAAAAGAGAACATTATCAACGCTATCAGGAGAATCACCAGCGAAGATCCACAGACATATCTGCAAACGTTATTAAACGTGCCCAGAAATGCATAGATGTCAACGGGGAGCACCTCCAGCATCTTTTATAACACTACAGGTAATTTAAATAATAAAAACATCCTCTTCCTCTCTACTACATTTTATGGGCTACTTCTAAGTGGGCCACTCTGCATATATATTATTTAAGAGGATGTTGTAGTTTGCTTGAAGCATTATGTATAGTGTGTTATGATTTGTATCCGGAGCAATGGCATAGGAAAGAGGGGCGTGAGGTACGTGTCAGAGGGCGGTATTGTGAGGGGGTAAAAATAGAAAATAGAAAAGAGCTAACAAAAAATCTGAAATTTTAGACTAAAACAAATTTTTAAGGTCGTAATAAGTTTTTATGTTTTATGTGTGTAATAATGTTTTTAAACGGATTTTTCATCTGTAGCATCAATGGAAATAAATATTTTAAGTTGAATTATCCTGTTTTATATAAAGGCATAATTTCTTGAAAAGTTTCGTGAAATAATATATACTTATTCTATACCAAGCTCAGATTTTATGTTTTTATATTTTACATATTGAATTTTTAAGGTCGTAATATATTTTTGCGTTTTATCTGTGAATTACAGTTTTCAAACGGATTTTAGATCTTTGATTGTAATTTCATGAAAATAAATATTTTCTGGAATTTTAAACATCAACGGATTATCAACGTCTAGCGGGGGGGGGCAAATCTTCCAGTAAAAATACTTACTATGCCATTAGTTCTAAGGTTATGGCCATGCAGTTTTCTAGAAAAACACCGGTGGGTACGAGACAAGGTAAAAACAATCATGAAAAGTTTTAATAATTTTCAAGTATAAAGTATTTATTTACAAACATAATGTGTCGGACCAGGTGCTATGCTCTTTGAATACAGTACACATCATCTTCAGGCGGAGAATTTTTTTAAATATGAATACACACACGCGTGCACCTACACACATATATGTAAGAAAATTGAAGATGAAAATGTAAAGAAAATTTGAATAAATTACAATATTTATTAATCTATCAAATATTAAGCAAGGCATCTCATATATATATATATATATATATATATATATATATATATGAATACCCATTCATATAAACTTTCGTATGATCAAGTTGGAACCCAGAATTAGATGGAATCGAGCAATTGCATTGGCAACGGACAACGCCGGACCCAAAGTGGGTTTCTATGTACTGCATCTCATCAGTGACGTGCTCCGACATAGGCGCGAACCCAGGTCATCGCACGCATGAAGTGCGCAATACTGACGACCTAACCATATGGGCTACGGCGCAATCTATTGGCTCTGCCTCGAATTTAATTTATATTTGTATCTAGTTCTACATTCTACTATCTGACAAGTAACGCGTCTTATGCAACTAAGATAGTTATAGCTGGTATGCAAGCGGTAGATATCATATCTACGAACATTAACTGAAATTAGCCGACTCCCTCGACACGATTACTGAAGAACCTATGTATACATATATATATATATATATATATATATATATATATATATATATATATATGTGTGTGTGTGTGTGTGTGTGTGTGTGTGTGTGTGTGTAAACAAAAAGTAAAGATGAAAACTGAATACATTACGATATTTATTGCTCAATCAAACATTTCAATGTTATATCATGTATATATATATCATCCATATACAGTACTGTTTCGCTGTTTCATATCTCATCAGTGCGGCTACACAAGCAACTACCTCAAGCCAATCGAAACGCGAAACAATTTCCTGACTAGAACAAAACCTTACAGGAAAACAAGCACGGACGTTACACTACCTGCCAATACTTGTTGTAAGTTTTGCGGATATTATCAGTTGCTTTTATACACTGTTGTAAATTCCTATAATAGTTCCAAGAAGATTCACTCTCCCAAAATAATCATACTATGATTAGGTAGGAGCTGATTTCACTGACTTTAAAGTATCTACTATTACGTGGCCAGAAAAGACCGGGTATTTTTTTACATTAGCTTCATAATACCGGTTGCACCGTCAGCATTTATCTTTTCATTCCATAAATTCATATTTATTCATTACTTCTACTATTCATAAATAAGGAAAGCTCCCACTTCGATTAGATGCTCGAGATACAAACCGGATTTCCGGAGTTTCTTTTTTTTTTAAATGCTCGACAACTACACGGCGTCAATCAGTGTCTCGTCTCACATTTATCTTTCAATATTTACATGCATTTATGTAATGAATTAAGAGATATTGTATGTACTTATTTGAATTATAATAATTCACATATACATTAAATAATCTAAAAGAATGCAGTAAATTGAACACGAGAATTTAGGTCAGCACAAAAAGTGAACTTCGTTTTCTCCATTGTCATTTTTTTTTATTTATACTAACAGAACATTTAGTTTTATTCATTGTAAAAGTGTTTGTTTTTTTTCCAGAATATGAACTGATCTTTTAAAAAATGTATTCCTTAATTTTCCTAACGATTTAATGTAAACATATTTTTAACATTGATTTTTCATCCTAAGACGACCAATAAGTTTTTATAAAAAAAATGATACAATAACGCAGAACATGTAAGATATTGCATATATTCATTCATTAGAATTATAATGTACATGTAAAAATCACTGAGAATAAAGTGATTTGAACATATAATTTAACACGGTAAAAGCGTACACAGTCCGAAAAGTAAACAAGGGCTTTTTTTTTAAGATAACAAGGTTCGTACTTATATTTATATTTACATGAATTATTTATACAAACGTTACATAAGGTTTTATTCTTTTTAAAAGTTATGTTTGCGGAATAAGAACTGGTGTTTGAACACTTTATTCTGTACTTTCACCTAACATATCGCAAACGTTTATTTTTAATAGTTAATACAAGAACCTAGGACATGGAAGATACTGGATACATTTATTCTAATAATAATGATGTACATATGCATTAAATTATCTTTTTTATAAAGGAGCCACGAATTATCAAGGCCTAAAGGACACTCGACGATAAGCGTTAATGAATATAAGGTGGTAGTGTAGTAATCATTAATGGTGTAGATTGGGTACAATTTGATTATTCAAGGTACGGCAATCAAGAATTTGTTTACATTGGACTTGAAAGCTACTATATTGTAGTTGGGAAACAGGCCAGTAGAACAGAATTCCACGGGCAGGAAGTTTTAGAAAAAAAAAAACTTTGCTCATGGAATCTGCGTTTAGATTTAGGCAGAGATAAAGAGTTGATGAAATTGCCGACAGTGGTTGTAACTAATTTAGTGTTTTTTGTGAAAGTCAGGCGGGGTGGGGGGCCATAGATTGGAACTGAGACGAGCACTTGCCATGAAAATAACGATAGACTCGCAACGTCTCTGCTTTCGGAAAGGGATAGCAGGGAAAAGAAAAGGGCATCACCTACTAGATTTCGGTTTTGAACTATATCAAGACTGGATATGACGCACTGAGTAGCTCCTGTCCAGATGTGCCAACAGTATTCCATTTTATGACTCATACAGATAGATGATTGCATCGAAAGTGAGATACCTACTGGAGCGGTAGAATTATCCAACTATTTTTCAGCGAAGTTGGCAACAGCTTTGATGTATGTGCTTCATTTCAGATCAGGAGTTAAGGTCAATCTCATAAGCTTGTCAAGAGATGGTGCTTCACAAGATTAAAGCCATTCATTTCAATTGATGGCCTGATGGAGGTCAGAGTAATTATAATGAAAGAAGAGAAGCTTGGTTTTAGATGTATTAAAATTAACCAGCCACCTTTTTCTTCATTGCACTGTGGGTTTATGATCAGAAAAGAGAGAATCAGAAAGATCTCTATTATTACTGACTTTTGAAGTGTTGCCATAGATTGTGGCTTGGTCTGCATAAATGTCTAGGAATGATCTAAGAATGTGGTTGGAAAGATCATTGATGAACATGAAGAAAAGAGTTGGGCCCAGGATTGAACCTTGGGGGACGCTAGTGTTGATACCGTGAGCGTTTGATTTCTGCCCATAAACGACTACTCTTATAAGTCTATAAGAGAGAAAGTATTAATAATTGAGCGGACATTTCCAGCTATTCTGTATCTGGCAATCTTGTGAAGTAGACCTTTATTTAATCCCCTATCAAAAGCCTTTGGTATGTCAAAAGCTATTGCTCTAGAAACGAAGTCTCCGCCCGGAGATTCACTAATCCTGTGTGATATTACAGTTAGCACATCAGCTGTAGATCTAGTAAAACGGTAACTATATTGCATGTCCCTGAGCAGGTTATTGTTGCAGAGTTTTTTTACCACTTCTAAACTAGAATAAAGGACGCTAAAAGCGTACATACATATTGTTTGTGTAACGTTGTAATATATATATATTGATTGTGTAACGTCCTAATACACATATATATTGTTTGTGTAACGTTTTGTAATATATATATATATTAT
>NC_136483.1:144736066-144741066 GCF_053919585.1 Euprymna scolopes
GCATGATGCAGAACTCAAATTTACGTACGTTAAGGCTTAAAACCGTTTGTTCATTTTCACTAGGATTTGACGTCCCCAGGGGACAATTGGGTCTAAATGGGGTGATGCTGAACTTAGTCATTTTTTATGCCTCTTTTACTGTGCACTCACGGGGGACCATGCATGCTTCATTTGTTCTTAGTTGTTAGCGTCTGTAATGAGGAATGTAACCTCTGTGTACTTAAGCCCACACAGAATTTCCTAGAACAGTGTTTATATCCAAGAACATCTCATCCGTGAAACGAGCGACCACTTGATTGCTTACCTGTAGTAGCGAAATCTAAGTAGATAAATATGACGTCCAGAACGCGCATGTGATGTTTTGACCATTCGTCAGAATTAAGACGGAAATGAAAGTATGAGAAATATGGTAATAGGCAAGTTTCATAATTACGTTATCAATCCATAGTCTAATATATAAAAGCTATATGTCTGGCTGTCTGTCTCTATATTTTCAAACTCTATCTCCCCCGAAATTAAAATTTGTTGAGCAGCGCTAGAGGCATCAAACCATTGGATATTTTACGGACCGTTCTTTTATAGCTCTTTAACTGGTTAAAATAGTTTTTTAAGGGGTCAAACATGGGTCAAAATTGAACAAAAAAATCGTTAAACATTTAGTACATTAATCTTAGTTTATTTTTAATTTTAAATAATTCATATGCGTATCACGTTGGTATAGTGATAACGTCACCAGCTTTCAATGCTACAGTTTTGCTTTCAGTTTCGATTCTAGCTGATGGCACCCAGACACTTTTTTCTTTACATTTTGAAATCACGACTCTATAAGAAAATATACAAAATCTGGACGAATTAAAATATCATATTTAAGCGTATTTTACGCACCGGCAAAGCCGGACAAAGCCGGGCAAAGCCTCCCACCCTATTAGTAAATAAAAAAGAAGCAGGATCTGAAATCGTGGTCAGAAAATGGTGCTTCTGTATTAAACGAACGAATCGAAATATTAAATTTCAATAAAATAAATGATACTCACGTAATTGTCAAGGCACAAATAGTAACACACCCAAAAATTGCAACAAAGCGATTAAGTAGAAAAGTAACTGTTAATGACAAAAGAAATTTGCGAAATGGAACGAAATACTTATATTTCGCTTACTAAAAAGAGAGGCCAGTTGACAAGGGAGATAATTAACTTCTGTTGCTTGCGTCACGTGACGAACGTAATTCAGAATTTCGGACAAATGTAATTCTCAATATATACTTTATCGAATACTGTTTTTCATGAATAATTATTTTCCTACCTGATCGTTTTCTGTAATTTTTGGATATGTTACTATCCGCGACGTGTAAATTACGTAGGTATCATTTGTTTTACGTAAAACCCGATACTTCGGTTGTCAAATTTCGTTCGATTAATATAGAACCTCAAACTTCGCCCTCTCCATTAATTGTTTCCAATCCTCTCATAGTATTGTTTATCATTTAACTGACAATCTCATGGTGATTAATTAATATAAAGAATATCGAAATGAATAAATGCGAAAGTGTGTCGTTTGTCACTCCTACACTATCATCAAAATGCATTAATCTTAGTCCAATCAATACAACAGTTTCAGCTATTATATAAAAAGAACTTTGTGTGTGTGTATCTGTGTGTATGTGTGTATGTGTGTATGTGTGTGTATCTGTGTGTATGTGTGTCTGTGAGCTCGCTCTCCGTGAACTCGAAAACGGCTAGCTCAATTTTTATGAAATTTAAAACAAAGGTACTTTATGTGCCTGACAATGTTTTTAAATAGGTTTTGTGTCGGAATGTCTTCGATGAGTATAAAAAATCGATTTCAAAATAATCCGATCAAAGAAATTACAGACGATTTTTACTAAAGTTAACATCTAATACAGCCTAACATCACAAGTGCATTTGCGAAGTTTTATTATCATACAAGCCGAAATGCCCGACATATAAAATCAGCAGTAGATTCTTTGATATGACAGGGGCGCGTTCGAAATGAATGATTCTGTTTAAAACACAATTGCACTATGATACTTGACTTTTCGTGTTAAACTTTAATTCATGCCATTATCGCCGCGCAACCATTTTATTTGCATTTTAAACTTTAATGTAAGCGATAATATATATAAATAATTTAATAAAATCAACAGTAGTTTCTCTACAGTGCAATGTAGACTACAATGTATTTTAGACTAAGTCACTGCTAGGATGCATGTGAAGCTTCCTCCAGGTGCATTGCGACGAATCCTATATTAGAGCAGGAAATAAATCGATTTGATTGAAAAAAAAATGGGCGATTTCATCGATTTCGATGATAATAAAAATAATGAAGTGCGAAACATTCGTTGATCATCATTAAATCCCGGGCAACGTCGAGTCACCCTGCTAGTACTCTAGAAACGAACGATTTACAGACAGTAATTTGAATAGCTGATTTGCATAACTGTATTTTAAATAGTTCATAATAAATTAATGTTTGGTGTTATCTCGTACTATTATAAAACAGGAATTTCGTGTGTGTGTGTGTGTATGTGTGTGTGTGTGTGTACCCATGTGTGTGCATATGCGTGAGTTCATTCCTTATGGACTCCTAAACGGCTGGGCCGATATTTTTTTGCCAGTCATATTAGATAACTTTGTATCGATAATCGAAAAAATTCAATGAAGGAAAGAACATGCGATTTTGACTAAAGTTAACGCTTTATACAGCCTAACATCACAAATGCATTCGAGAAGATTTAGTACCGCATCAGCAGAAAGGCCCGGCACATAAAATCAACAGTAGGGTATTTGATATGACAGATGCACGTCTAAAATAAATGTTTCTGTTTAGAGCCTAATTTGGCTCATGATAATTAACTTTTACATTTTACACTTTTATGCAAGCCATTATATATATTATAAATGTATAAAATCAACAGTAGGTTCTTTACAGTGCAATGTAAACTACAATATATTGTAACACTGCGGGGAAGTAAGTGTGGCTTCTCCCGATGCACTGCGGTGGGTCCCCAACTAGAGCTGGCAATCAATCGATTTGATTGAAAAATGGTCGATTTCACAGATTTCGATAACAATAAAATATGGGAGGGCATTCGTTGATCCTCATTCAATCCCGACAACACCAGGTCTCCCTGCTAGTAATATAGCCGATGGTATTCTTTTTAATTTCACATGAAGATACTGGATGTGCCTGGAAGTGTTCTTATGAATGTTTTGTATCGGAATGCCTCTGACAAGTATACATAATTGATAATCGAACAAAAAAAAATTCGATTTTGAATAAAGTTAACTCCTTATACAGCCTAACACGACAAGTGCATTTTCAGAAGTTTTATTACCGCACAAGCAGAAAGACCCAGCCTATAAAATCAACTGTAGATTCTATTAGACAGTGCTATGTAGACTACAATGTATTGTGAACTAAGTCACTTTGAGGAGGCATGTGAAGCTTCCTCCCGATACACTGCGGGGGAAGGGTCCCTAACTAGAGCAGGTAATCGATTTGATTAAAAAGAAAATTGGGCGATTTCACCGAGTTCGTTGACAATAAAAGTATGTGAGGATGGAACATTTGTTGATCCTCGTTAAATCCTAGACGACATCGGGCCCCTCTGCTAGTTCATCTCGAATTTTATTGCCCTATTTTAACTATATATGTGTAATAGTTTCATCGATATAAACTAATCAATTAAAGTGATTTAACAAAAAAATGGATAACTTAATGAGTTGGCTTTCTCTTTCTCAGATTTCCTCTCCACTGTTTTCGTTAATATAAATAAATGTAAGACATCAAACTTTGTGGCAAGCCAGAAGATTAAACGACCCAAAGCTAGAAACTTTGCGGAGCCAGGGGCTGGTTCCCCACCTGAGAATTTTTCTTTCAAACTCCCCGGCTAAACATTCACAAACAGTATGAACTGGAACAAATACATTGAGGACATTGCGAAGACTGCTGCAAAGAATGTGGGTTCCCTCTATCGTGCTAGAAAACTACTCACACCTGAGAGTATCCTGTACCCTTACAAAGTCATCATTCACCCATGGATGTAGAATTGTTATTACATTTGGGTTGGTGCATGTACCACTAGTCTCTCCCTTTGAATAAGATTCAAAAAAGAGTCTTCAATCTAATAGGTCCCACTTTGTCAACTAAACTCCAACCCTGTCACATCGCCACAATGTTGCATATCTGTGCCTGTTTTGCAAGTATTTTAATGGAATATGCTCTGATGAACTCGGTGCACTTGTGCCTACTCGACGTACATACCTCTGACAACTCCGCTTAGCAACAAAATCACACCCCTTCACTATGGAGGTCCTTAAATAACAGAAAGCTTGCTACTATAATAGTTTCTTTCTTCGAACAGCTAGACTTTGAAATTCCCTTCCTGCTACCTGCTTCCCTGACTGTATTGATATACAGAAGTTTAAATGTAATGTAAACTAATATCTTGCTAATCTTCCCTATGCATAGTCCAAAATAGTAGCCCCTTACGTCCAAGTGACAATATGATTCGTTAGGGGTGAACGTGCGTAAAAAAAAATAGTAACTCGTATTTTAGGTAAAGAAATAATAAAAACAAGCCAAAAACTATATGATCCGTCGACTGATGCCTTGAATTTTAGTAGAAAAATAAAAATTAACCCCAAAAGGTGTTTTTCACCCTAAAACACCCTAGGGCTCAAACCCCAGAATTTTACAAGGTTCAAATATTACGTTTCTAGATGTATATCCATGTGATATTGCTTTTGGGTAATTTTCAGCAAAATCTAATGGTCGGAAAAGATTCTATGCCCCAAAAAGCACAATGTTTGGCCATTTTAACCCCTATTGACCCCCTGGGGACGCAACCAGAAATTTTATCAATAATGCAAGAAGATTACATTACTTCCCTTCGATAGTTGTAACTTCATGCAAAATTTCAGAATAATCTAATGAGTAGTTATTGAGAATTTGGGGAATGAAGGGACGAACGAATGAGG
>NC_136483.1:144746066-144758566 GCF_053919585.1 Euprymna scolopes
CCAAGAGTTACATTTTTATATATATAGATATATATGGAGAGAGAGAGAGAGAGAGAGAGAGAGAGAGAGAGAGAGAGAGAGAGAGAGAGAGAGAGAGAGATAATCATAATAAAGGCGGAAATTTCGACGTCCTTATAACAAATATTAACAGTAAAATATTGTATAATAAAATTATAATTTTGGTAAATGTGACTACCGGAATACCCTGGCCAAATCACCGCTAAAAATGTCGTCCGCATCTACCAAACTTAAAGACCGGACCGAAAATGAAATGAAAAGAAAATTATTTATTTATTTATTTATTATTATTATTATTATTATTATTATTATTATTATTATTATTATTATTATTATTGGCTCACAAGGAGCAGTCCTGGATATGACCTTAAACTATATCCGATATGAGGCCCTAGCTTGCGGGCTTTGAGGAGTGTGGAGCCACCCTAAAAATAAACTGAAAAGTGTTGATATGCGGTAAAACAAAAACAAACAAACAAACAAATCATAAGGAGCTTTCACGCAGATCATGAAAGATCTCTCCTTGAAACCAGCCTGTGGTGTTTCATAGAAGCTGAGTGACAAGTCTCTCCAGATTTCCAGTACTCTCCACCACTTTCGATAGTATTTGTAAATAAACTTGCATTATCGCAACAGCTGCTAGCCATTGATTTCTCGTAGGCAGCGGCTATCGGTCTTCACTGGAATTTGAGTGGCAATAAGCCTCCCCAAGGTCCCAGTTCTCTTTGTACTTATCCAGCGAAAATCTGATGAGTACTTTCTCCTTCCGTCTTGATTCTACTTGGCTGTTTGCTCTCTTTTTTAGTTAGGGGGGCAGTGATTATTATTATTATTATTATTATTATTATTATTATTATTATTATTATTATTATTATTTATTTATTTATTTATTTATTTATTTATTTAGTTCGCTGGACTTATTTACCAGAAGAGAACGAATTACTCTTTCCTAATCCTTTTTACTAAAATAAAATTTTTAATTCTTTTCTTTTTTTCACGCGTACCTATTATACGCGTACCTGTTATTATTTTAGTAAGAAAGATTTACTAATTCGTTACCTTTCTTACTAAAATGAAATTAAATTGATAATTTTTTTGTGTACTTGAATGAAATTTACTGAAAATGAAACAAAATAAATAAAATAACACAACACTAAACGAGTAAATAAAATAACGCAATACTAAAAGAGTAAATAAAATAACACAACACTAAAAGAGTAAATAAAATAACACAACATTAAAGAGTAAATAAAATAAAGCAATACTAAAAGAGTGAATAAAATAACACAACACTAAAAGAGTAAATAAAATAAGACAACACTAAAAGAGTAAATAAAATAACACAACACTAAAAGAGTGAATAAAATAACACAATACTAAAAGAGTAAATAAAATAACACAATACTAAAGGAGTAAATAAAATAACGCAATAAAAAAAGAGTGAGTAAAATAACACAATACTCAAAGAGTGAATAAAATAAATCAATACTAAAAGAGTGAATAAAATAACACAATACTAAAAGAGTAAATAAAATAACACAATACTAAACGAGTAAATAAAATAACGCAACACTAAAAGAGTGAATAAAATAACACAATACTAAAAGAGTAAATAAAATAACACAACACTAAAAGAGTGAATAAAATAACACAATACTAAAAGAGTAAACAAAATAACACAACACTAAAAGAGTGAATAAAGTAACACAATACTAAAAGAGTGAATAAAATAACACAATACTAAAAGAGTGAATAAAATAACACAATACTAAAAGAGCGAATAAAATAACAAAATACTAAATGAGTAAATAAAATAACACAATACTAAAAGAGTGAATAAAATAACACAATACTAAAAGAGTGAATAAAATAACACAATACTAAAAGAGTAAATAAAATTACACAACACTAAAAGAGTAAATAAAATAACACAATACTAAACGAGTAAATAAAATAACAGAATACTAAAAGAGTGAATAAAATAACATAATACTAAAAGAGTAAATAAAATAACACAATACTAAAAAAGTAAATAAAATAACATAATACTAAAAGAGTAAATAAAATAACACAATACTAAAAAAGTAAATAAAATAACACAATACTAAAAGAGTAAATAAAATAACACAATACTAAAAGAGTGAATAAAATAAAGCAATACTAAAAGAGTAAATAAAATAACACAACACTAAAAGAGTGAATAAAATAAAGCAATACTAAAAGAGTAAATAAAATAACACAACACTAAAAGAGTGAATAAAATAAAGCAATACTAAAAGAGTGAATAAAATAAAGCAACACTAAAAGAGTAAATAAAATAAGACAACACTAAAAGAGTAAATAAAATAACACAACACTAAAAGAGTAAATAAAATAACACAATACTAAAAGAGTAAATAAAATAACACAACACTAAAAGAGTAAATAAAATAACACAATACTAAAAGAGTAAATAAAATAACACAACACTAAAAGAGTAAATAAAATAACACAATACTAAAAGAGTGAATAAAATAACACAATACTAAAAGAGTAAATAAAATAACACAACACTAAAAGAGTAAATAAAATAACACAATACTAAAAGAGTAAATAAAATAACACAATACTAAAAGAGTAAATAAAATAAAGCAATACTAAAAGAGTAAATAAAATAAAGCAACACTAAAAGAGTAAATAAAATAACACAATACTAAACGAGTAAATAAAATAACACAACACTAAAAGAGTAAATAAAATAACACAATACTAAACGAGTAAATAAAATAAGACAATACTAAAAGAGTGAATAAAATAACATAATACTAAAAGAGTAAATAAAATAACACAATACTAAAAAAGTAAATAAAATAACACAATACTAAAAGAGTAAATAAAATAACACAACACTAAATGAGTAAATAAAATAACACAATACTAAAAGAGTGAATAAAATAAAGCAATACTAAAAGAGTAAATAAAATAACACAACACTAAAAGAGTGAATAAAATAAAGCAATACTAAAAGAGTAAATAAAATAACACAACACTAAAAGAGTGAATAAAATAAAGCAATACTAAAAGAGTGAATAAAATAAAGCAACACTAAAAGAGTAAATAAAATAAGACAACACTAAAAGAGTAAATAAAATAACACAACACTAAAAGAGTAAATAAAATAACACAATACTAAAAGAGTAAATAAAATAACACAACACTAAAAGAGTAAATAAAATAACACAATACTAAAAGAGTAAATAAAATAACACAACACTAAAAGAGTAAATAAAATAACACAATACTAAAAGAGTGAATAAAATAACACAATACTAAAAGAGTAAATAAAATAACACAACACTAAAAGAGTAAATAAAATAACACAATACTAAAAGAGTAAATAAAATAACACAATACTAAAAGAGTAAATAAAATAAAGCAATACTAAAAGAGTAAATATAATAAAGCAACACTAAAAGAGTAAATAAAATAAGACAACACTAAAAGAGTAAATAAAATAAGACAACACTAAAAGAGTAAATAAAATAACACAACACTAAAAGAGTAAATAAAATAACGCAATACGAAAAGAGTAAATATAATAACACAATACTAAAAGAGTAAATAAAATAACACAATACTAAAAGAGTGAATAAAATAACACAATACTAAAAGAGTAAATAAAATAACACAATACTAAAAGAGTAAATATAATAACACAATACTAAAAGAGTAAATAAAATAACACAATACTAAAAGAGTAAATAAAATAACACTATACTAAAAGAGTAAATAAAATAACACAATACTAAAAGAGTAAATAAAATAACACAATACTAAAAGAGTGAATAAAATAACACAATACTAAAAGAGTAAATAAAATAACACAACATTAAAGAGTAAATAAAATAACACAATACTAAAAGAGTGAATAAAATAACACAATACTAAAAGAGTGAATAAAATTACACAATACTAAAAGAGTGAATAAAATAACACAACACTAAAAGAGTGAATAAAATAACACAATACTAAAAGAGTGCATAAAATAAAGCAACATTAAAGAGTGAATAAAATAACACAATACTAAAAGAGTAAATAAAATAACGCAACACTAAAAGAGTGAATAAAATAACGCAACACTAAAAGAGTAAATAAAATAACACAACAAAAAAAGAGTGAATAAAATAACGCAACACTAAAAGAGTGCATAAAATAAAGCAACATTAAAGAGTGAATAAAATAACACAACACTAAAAGAGTAAATAAAATAACGCAACACTAAAAGAGTGAATAAAATAACACAATACTAAAAGAGTAAATAAAATAACGCAACACTAAAAGAGTGAATAAAATAACGCAACACTAAAAGAGTAAATAAAATAACACAACAATAAAAGAGTGAATAAAATAACGCAACACTAAATGAGTGCATAAAATAAAGCAACATTAAAGAGTGAATAAAATAACACAACACTAAAAGAGTAAATAAAATAACGCAACACTAAAAGAGTGAATAAAATAACACAATATTAAAAGAGTAAATAAAATAACACAACACTAAAAGAGTGAATAAAATAACGCAACACTAAAAGAGTAAATAAAATAACACAACAATAAAAGAGTGAATAAAATAACGCAACACTAAAAGAGTGCATAAAATAAAGCAACATTAAAGAGGTAATAAAATAACAACACTAAAAGAGTAAATAAAATAACGCAACACTAAAAGAGTGAATAAAATAACGCAACACTAAAAGAGTAAATAAAATAACACAACACTAAAAGAGTAAATAAAATAACACAATACTAAAAGAGTAAATAAAATAACACAATTCTAAAAGAGTGAATAAAATAAAGCAACATTAAAGAGTGAATAAAATAACACAATACTAAAAGAGTGAATAAAATAACGCAACACTAAAAGAGTGAATAATATAAAGCAATACTAAAAGAGTAAATAGAATAACACAACACGAAAAGAGTAAATAAGATAAGACAACACTAAAAGAGTAAATAAAAAAAGACAACACTAAAAGAGTGAATAAAATAACACAATACTAAAAGAGTGAATAAAATTACACAATACTAAAAGAGTGAATAAAATAACACAACACTAAAAGAGTGAATAAAATAACACAATACTAAAAGAGTGCATAAAATAAAGCAACATTAAAGAGTGAATAAAATAACACAATACTAAAAGAGTAAATAAAATAACGCAACACTAAAAGAGTGAATAAAATAACGCAACACTAAAAGAGTAAATAAAATAACACAACAAAAAAAGAGTGAATAAAATAACGCAACACTAAAAGAGTGCATAAAATAAAGCAACATTAAAGAGTGAATAAAATAACACAACACTAAAAGAGTAAATAAAATAACGCAACACTAAAAGAGTGAATAAAATAACACAATACTAAAAGAGTAAATAAAATAACGCAACACTAAAAGAGTGAATAAAATAACGCAACACTAAAAGAGTAAATAAAATAACACAACAATAAAAGAGTGAATAAAATAACGCAACACTAAATGAGTGCATAAAATAAAGCAACATTAAAGAGTGAATAAAATAACACAACACTAAAAGAGTAAATAAAATAACGCAACACTAAAAGAGTGAATAAAATAACACAATATTAAAAGAGTAAATAAAATAACACAACACTAAAAGAGTGAATAAAATAACGCAACACTAAAAGAGTAAATAAAATAACACAACAATAAAAGAGTGAATAAAATAACGCAACACTAAAAGAGTGCATAAAATAAAGCAACATTAAAGAGGTAATAAAATAACAACACTAAAAGAGTAAATAAAATAACGCAACACTAAAAGAGTGAATAAAATAACGCAACACTAAAAGAGTAAATAAAATAACACAACACTAAAAGAGTAAATAAAATAACACAATACTAAAAGAGTAAATAAAATAACACAATTCTAAAAGAGTGAATAAAATAAAGCAACATTAAAGAGTGAATAAAATAACACAATACTAAAAGAGTGAATAAAATAACGCAACACTAAAAGAGTGAATAATATAAAGCAATACTAAAAGAGTAAATAGAATAACACAACACGAAAAGAGTAAATAAGATAAGACAACACTAAAAGAGTAAATAAAAAAAGACAACACTAAAAGAGTAAATAAAATAAGACAACACATTAAATTTTAATGTGAAATATTTATATGTAGGATGGAACATGCTGAACTAATTTTTTATGTTTGTTTTAGTTCAGGTACGCATTGACAAAAAAAGAGATATTTTCCTGTTATCATTTTTGGAATAACGAATTACTATTTTGACCAATCTGCACTGTTGTCCTACATGCAAAGGGTGTTTCTTTTTCCCCGAAAGCAGTTCTTAACATTGGGAAGTTTGAAGTGTTTATTTCGAAAGGTATTTTCTTATTTTCCAACCGAGTTTTGATTTACGATTAAAAGTGGGTTCTTTGCGACAATCGGCGACGCTCAGTTCAGTGGTTAGACGCCGATAAAGCTCCACAGCACTTCCTGAATCTCAAAGAATTTCATGTTGACTGTCTGGTGGTCTGTGGCTGTTCTTATCCATTATAGTTTTTTGAGTGCAGGCGAAACAATTACGGCGAAAAAGTACGGTCAACAAATGGATGAAATGCATCTGAAATTTCGACAACACCCAGCATTAGTTAATAGAAAAGGCTCAATTCTGCTCCACGAAAATGCCCGACCTCACGTTGCTAACCCGAATCTGCAGAAGGAGAATGAATTGAACTACGAAGAGAGAAAGAGAGAGATAGAGAGAGAGAGAGAGAGAGAGAGAGAGAGAGAGAGAGAGAGAAAGAGGGGGGGGGGTCGGGAACTGCGTTAAAATTTACACTGGGTTTTTATCATCGACCCCAACATGAACAAATGATCTAGTCTCTATTGATTGCTGTAATGATCTAGTCTCTTTTCATTGCGGTGTAATGGTGGTGGTAGGAGGTCCACTCTCCCGGACAATGTCTTCTCTCTTCGAGAAGGGGTTAGTTTATCGCTAATCCTCTGAGGCGCCCTTATCGTGGAATGCCGCCGGGGTTGCTTAGACACTTTTTGCAGATCAGAGTGCCCCTCTTCGGGGGCGCTAGCTTCTCGATCTCACGTTTCGACCCTGGTGTCACAGTTCTTGCAGTGGGAGAGAACTAAATAATCCCTATAGTTATTATTATTTTGTACTCACTAGGAGTTCCCACACAGGTCACACTGACAATAATCGATAGTGTTCTTTGGAGTCTGACTGACAAGTCTTTCCAGATTTCCAATACTTTCTATCGCTTTTGAAAAATGTTGTAAATTATACTGCGTTAACGCAACGGCCGCTAATCCTTGATTTCTCGCTGGCAATGACTATTGGACTTTTCTAGGAATTTGGCGGCAATAAGTCACCCCAAGTCCGCAGAACCTCTCCGAACTCTTCTAATGTAAGTCTAGTAAGTGCTCTCCGTCCTGGGTCTTTCCATTCTCTTTTACCCGTCATGACCCTTTCTCGTGGTATCAGCTAAGCGGTGTTTTTTTTTTTCTTTTTTTCTACGTTTTTGTTTTATTTCTATTGTACCTCCCATGATGATGATGATGATGATGATGATGATGATGATGATGATGATGATGATTTGGTGGTAGCAGTAGTAATGTTATTTTGTTGTTGTTGTTGGTGGTGTTGTTTTTATTCAGCTTTGTTTTTGCACTTTATATAAGTATCGCTTTTCAAGTGATAAATGTATGTAAGTACAGCACATACCCCACGATATTGATGTCAAATCCCAACGGGAACGTAAAAATAAAATTGTAAATCTGGAAGTGTCAAATCGAATAACTGTATGGTGTACGTTGAGCAGCGTTCCAGGATCTATAAAAACAAGTGGGGATGTATTTATAGCAAGAATAAGAAATACAATGTAATTTAGTACGGTGAATTTAAATAGTTAATTACATAGTTTTCGTTTTCAATAGCATTTGTTAAACAAACTGTTTATTTTATGCGATGCTATATATGATTTCAATAAGTAAAAACAACGTAACAACTCTCCCTCTCCTACTCTCTCTTTGTATATATATATATATATATATATATATATATATATATATATATATATATATATACTAGCAGTTCAGTCTGGTTTTGTTCGGGCTGTACTGTTCATATCTTTGTGTGTGTGTATATATATATATATATATATATATATATATATATATATATATATATATATATATATATAAATTAAAAAGTTTGATTCATATCCAGGTAATCTACATCTAAAATTTCAAGTGTTTAAGCTCAAAATTGACGGAGGAGTTTGCTAGAGTCAACTCTATTAACTTTGACCTTCTGTCAGCCAAATGTTCGCCCTAAAACTGATTCAAAAGCTTGCTGCATGTCTGAATACCCTTTATGTAAAATGTCAAATGTTTAGACTCCAAATTGGCTCAATAGTTTGCTAGAGAGCGTAAAGGTAAAATCTTTTGAACTTTGACCTCTTGGCAGACAGATTTTCGGCCAAAAAACAAGCTTGCTCTATGTCAGAATGCACTTTATGTAAAATTTCAAATGTTTAGACCAAAAATTGGCCGAGAGCTCAATTTTTTAAAAACTTTAACCCCAGTTATGATCCCTTAACATTTAGTGTTTTTTGGCTCAAATCAAATTAAAATGGTTGACCCATGTCCAAGGAATTAACATCTAAAATATCCAGCGTTTAGACCCAAAATTGGCGGAGGAGTTCAATGTAATTACAGAGCAATATAGTGAATAAATGACAATAGGTTACCTTCCTTTTGACAGATTGATTGTTGCTATTTCTTCTGATGAGTTATAGGCAAAATTGATTCACTGATTGATATCATAATTAAGTGATTGATTTTGCGCTATGAAACAAATACTCTCAAAAATTGTAAATGTCAATGAATTAAAGGAATAAATTATAAGATGGTCAACATCATGAACTTTGGAATAGAGTGTTTTGTCATGTATTTACTATATCTTTCCAGTATCAGCGATTTGGACCACATCTAACCTCAATTAAAATGAACGTCTGTCGTCTTGATGTTTAAACAAGCTTCTGAGTCGGACCTTCCTTCATGATTTGGAAAGAAGTACATGCATCAAATCCGTTGCCAATGTCGCTGGAAAAATGATTGGATCATTCTACTGCTGCAGTAAATATCTCACTGCCGATGTAATCCTTTACCTGTATAAGAGCCAATTACGTCCTAGGATGGAGTATCTTTGCCACATCTAGGCAGGAGTTGCTCGGAGTACTCTATTCTTTTTTTTTACACAGGCATCACCATATCATCAAGGCTAAGAGGCCACTCGAGGATAAGGATTAAAGAGTGCACAGTAGAAATTGGACATTATAGTAATCATTACTAATGGAAATTCGGTAAATTTGTTAACTTATATGGAACGGCTCATGAAGAACTTGTTTATATTAGACTTGAAGACAACCATATTGTAGTCAGCTGGAAAGCAGGGAAACGGAAGACAATTCCACAGGCGTGTAGTTCTAAGAAAGAAGCTTTGTTCATGGAATCTACGTTTAGGTTTAGGCACAGATAAAGAGTGGGGGAATTATTGATAGTGTTTACAGCTAGACGAGTATTTCTTGTGAAAGTTTGGCGAGGGGGGACCATAGACTGAAGCTCAGTCGAACACTTTCCATAAAAATAACGATACATCAGAGACAAACTTGCAACATCTCTTCTGTGAGATAGAGGTTGCAGGGAAGAGAAAAGGACATCTACGAGGCTACGAAGTCCATTTTAAACTATATCAAGGCAGGAGAAGTCCTGTCTAGCAGCTCCTGCCCAGATGTGGCAACAGTATTCCATCCTTGGACGTACCTAGCTCTTATATAGATAGAGAATTGCATCACCAGTGAGATATCTACTGGATCGATAGAAATATCCCACCATTTTTCCAGCGGCCTTGGCAACAGATTTGATGCACATGTTCCATTTAAGATCAGGAGTAACAGACAAGTCCAGAAGCTTGTCAAAACTTGAGGCCTCCTGAAGACGAGAGCCATTCATTTCAATTGATGCCAGATGTGGATCAGAATGTTGATTATGTAAAGAGAGAAGCTTGGTTTTAGATGCATTAAAAGTAACCAGCCACTCCTTTCCCCATTGTACCACGTGCTCAGGACCAGAGGAGAGAGAATCGGAGAGAACTTGGTCGTTTACTGTCTTAGATGTGCTACCATAAATGGTAGTTTCATCAGCATAAATGTCTACAAATGATGTAAGGATGTGACTTGGAAGATCAGTAATGTAGATCAAGAAAAGAGTTGGGACCAGAATCGACCCCTGAGGGACTCCAGCATTAATAATGTGAACTTTTGATTTTTGCCCCTCAACTACTACTCTTATGAACCTATCAGAAAGAAATGATTTAATAATTGAGAAGATATTTCCAGCTATACCATAGCTAGAGATCTTGGGAAGTAAACCTTTATGCCATACCCTATCAAAGGCCTTAGATATGTCAAGAGCAATTGCCCTGGAAAGGTTGCCTCCGTCGAGAGATTTGCTAATCCTATGAGATATAACTGTAAGCACATCTGCTGTAGATCTAGCAGAACGGAAACCATATTGAGTGTCACTAAGAAGGTTATTTTTGATGAGATGGTTGATTACTTCTGTATTTAACAGATTCCAGCAACTGACTCATGACGAAAAGGAGACTTATTGGCCTGTACTGAGAGGGGGATAAGCGATCACCTGAATTCTTAAATACAGGGCATACTGATGAGATTTTCCAGGGCGATGGGAAGCTATTCTCCTTAGGACAACGTTTAAACAGTTTTGTAAGTATGGGCGCTAGTTCTGGTTGAAGTTTTTTGAGTACTATAATTAGAATACCGCCAGGGCCGGTTGTTTTACTGGAATCAAGATTTTTGATTAGCTTGGCAACATCACGTACAGATATATGTATATCACATAGCGTGTTTTCTGATACAGGAGGAAATATTGGGGGTTGGCGGCCTTGGTCGCAAAGGGTAGAATTAGCTGCAAAGTTCTTGGCAAAGAGTTTGGCTTTGTCTGATGCTGACGAGATTACCTCAGGTCCATTGATGATAGTTGGGATGGAACACACGCTTCTGTTCAGGATTCTGTTTGCTATTTGCCAAAACTGGTGGGAACCAAGCCGCTGCTCAGCTACTTTGGACTTGATAGACTGAGCATACAACTCTCTTCGATTCTTTATTACTTTCTTACAGTGGTTGCTGGCAGTCCTGAAAGTGGCTTTAGTTTCCATACATCTATTATGTTGGAAGCAGTGGAAAAAGTGATTTCTGTGCGTAATGGCAGCAGCACATTCCAGAGAGAACCATGGCTGGCTGTTAGGTTTTCGCTGGAACTTTTTCGAGGGTACGAAGCGGTCTATACCTACAATTAACCCTTCCGTCAGGTCTGATACTATGGAGGACACATCCTTTTTAAACATGGAACGCAGAGGTAGATCCGATATAAATGTACGGAAGCTATCCCAGTCAGGCTTAGTGTATCGATATACTGTACAATGGAGAGGTATGCCTGGGGACTTATTTCATTTCATTTTTATCTTAATTGATACAACAGAGTGGTCGGAAGAGCCAAGAGGAGACAGAACAGAAACTGAACATAGTTCATGGCAAGTTGTGAGAAAAAGGTCTAGTTGACTCGCATACTGGGCGTCATTGTCAAGCACACGGGTGGGTTCGTGAACAATCTGAGTGAGGTCATAAGCAATGGAGAAATCATGACAGAACCTCCCCTCATCGTCGGTTTTGTTTGAGTGGATCAACCATTCCACGTTATGAACATTGAAGTCTCCACATACGTGAATGTTAACTGAAGGATAAGCAGATAGGACTTGGTCAATTTTCTCAGATATGCTTTTAAAGATAGTAACTCCGCTGTTGTGGGGCGATAGAGAGTAAATATAAATGCAGTAGTGTGAGCTAATGCAACCCGGAAGCACATATAGGGTAAGTTAGGATATTTTCTGGAGATGTCCCCACCACATAGAAAGCCATCTTTAATATAGGCACATATTCCATGCCCATGGTGATATTGTGGGTCAGATTTAGAAGTTAAGTTAGAGTATCCTTTAATTGCGAACTCTTCTAGGGAAATAGCCTGTCCAATGCCAGTTTCACTTAAAAATAAAAGGTCTGGTGTAGTCTCCTGTAATTGGGTTTCAACCTCTGGAAGGTTAGAACGTAGACCCCTGATGTTGGAGAAGGAGACATGGTAGTAGGGTCTACGTTGGAAGTTGGAAAACCGGGTTTAATCGTGTATTTTTTCTTGAAGTTTGTCATGATGGAATTTTGGAATTTGTGGACTAGGTCGTCAGATTTGCTTAAAGCAGGACAGAGATGGGAAACTAAGAGAGAAAAAGAAACGAAGATGTTCTTTTTTCGTAGAACATGATAAGGTAAAGCCGTAATAATTACCCACTAATATGGCATCGAGAGGCCCCACTAGAAGCTATTG
>NC_136483.1:144771066-144788566 GCF_053919585.1 Euprymna scolopes
CCGGAGTTTTGGGGCAGATTTGCCGTTTAGTTGTACAAATATCCTCAAACCAGGTAATCACTAAAAGGGACTCTTAAAAGTCGTCACCTGTATCGAGCAAAAGTTTAAAACCACTGATTATATGTCAGATGTCAGCCTACGTCACAGTAACATATATTGAGCGAGTTCCTAACAGTATTTTGTATAGTTTTTTTAGTTTAAACTCATTTTCACAAAATTTCCCCAAACTTAACGTGTTCGATACAGTCTGCCGCCATTTGTATTTTTCAAATATACCGATAAACACTACATGTTTTTGAACCGATTAAACATTATACATTACATAAAAACACTACAATTTTATCAAGTTAGGTAGAACATTTACTTTTCTTGCCTTTGATAACATTTATTTGTTATATATTTATTTTTTGACAACTTCTTTGTATCTGTGTTTAGTAATACAAACCCTTTTCATTTAATGTAACGTTTAGTTGGATCGAAAAACAGTGTTTATCGGTGTATTTGAAAGATACAAATGGTGGCGGTCACTGTTGATTATGTTAAGTTTGAGAAAATGAGTTAAAACTAAAAAACTATACAAAATACTGTCACAAACCCACCGATTATGTCAGCCTATGTCATGGTAACATATATTCGGTGGGTTTTTGACACTGTATTGTAATGTTTTTAGTTTTCAACTTACTTTCCCAACTTAACGTATTCAACAGAGTCTGCAACCATTTCTGTTTTTCGAGCCGATTAAACATTTTACATTACATAAAAACACTAAACAATTATCCAGTTAGGTAGAAACATAACTTACCTTACCTTTGCTTTCATTTGTTTTTTTGACAACTTTTTCGAATCTGTGTATAGTAACCCACCCCCATCACTCAAATATCAATTACTAACTCACATTTTTGTATACAGAAAAAAAAACATTTAGCGTTTCAACATTTTTGCTACGTTCAACTTTATCCACTGATTGTTGGTCGAGCCCAAGCCATGATTGACGGTAATCCCGAGGATCAGGATCCAATTCTGCAAGAGTACCATTTTTTTTTCATTTTCGCCTTTTTATTTATTTATTTACTTTTTGGAATGGATTGCTGTACTAAGAATATAAGAAACATGCATTTTCTCTTTTTATTAGAATTTTCCATTACACCAAATTGAGCCACAGCAACGCGTGGCACGGTACAGCTATATATATATATATATATATATATATATATATATATATATATATATATATATATGTTTAAATTTGTCTTTACATTAGTAGTTTGTTGCTACACAGTCATGAGCATGTTTCGGTCTACTAGTATTTATTAACTAGAGACCTCTTCAGGCAACAACCTTTATTTTCGAAAGCGGAATTCTAAGCAACAAACTACTGCTTATGTAAAGACAAATTTAAAATGTAACTAGCTCTACTTCTGTATTGAGCACTCTTGTATTGACCTCGTTATATTTCATTGGTTACCATACTTTTGAAAAATATCAACCTCAAATTATATATATACATTATATATATATATATATATATATATATATATATATATATATATCGCTGTTCAGACACGTCTATTATATTACTTTTTTTGTTTGTTTTTTAGTCATATATATATATATATATATATATATATATATATATATATATATATATATCAGGTCATCCCATAAATTCTGTCCGAATGTTACATTTTGTGAAAAATTTAATCATCAATATACTTTTCTTGATTACCTATGGCTTCCTTCCATTTATGAACAAGCTTATTAATTCCATCACTGTAAAAATCCGTTTGGCTTTGTTTCGAAAGAAATCACAAATATTAATTTCAACATCTTTCTGCGTTACAAAAGCTGTTCTTTCCAAATTATTTTTTAAGCGTCGAAACAAATGGTAGTCTGAAGGAGCAAGGTCAAGAGAATAGATTGGATGAGGAATTTTCTCCCAACTAAATTCTTCGATCTTTCGTGAAGTGATTCTTGCTATGTTGGGTCGTGCTTTGTTTTGACGAAATATCACTCCTTTTCGATTCACTAGAGCAGGTCTTTTTTCCTCTCAAAGCTTGGTTCAAACGCTCTAATTGCCGACAAGAGATTTAATTGTTGCATTAGATGGTAACAATTCAACAAGTGGATTATTCCTTGGCAATCCCACCATATTGGAAGAAGAACCTTATTTCTATGAAGTTCTCTTTTCGGCTGTGGCTGAGGTATTTTCCCATCACCAAGCCATTGTCTACGACGCTTAACATTTCGATAAAAAAAATCCATTTTTCGTCATCTGACACAAGTCTATCTAAAAAAAGCGAAACAAGTTGGCGAGAATGGAGAGATGAGCAGATGTCGACTCGGGATTTGAGATTGTTTTCAGACAATTCATGGGGCACCCATTTTCCAAGTTTAGGAACTTGCCCAAGTTGTTGAAGATGACGATGAACAGTTGTATGGTTTGAACTCATTTTTATTGCCGATTCCTCAACTGATAAAGTTAGATTTTCTTCAAGAGCTACTTCAAGAAACTTACCATCAAACTCAACTGGACGTCCGGTTCGATCTTCATCTTCAAGAGTGAAATCTCCACTTCTGAATTTCGCAAACCATCTTCTGCAAGTTCTTTCATTCACACATTCCTTTCCATGAACTGAGTGAATATTTCTAGCCGCTTCAGCTGCTGAGCTTCCTTTCTTGAACTCAATAAAGCATTATAAAAGTTATAAACATTTATTATATCATCAGAAAATAAAGAAGGAATTAAAGTGAAAATTAAGAAATAAACATCTTTAGGTCATAGCATTTCGAAGTTAACTGCTTCTCATCAGAAGAGAAGTGCCAGAATTATACAAAATGCAAATATAGGAAAACTGGCTTAATGACATTTAGATATGAAATGAGAAAAAGGATGATATGGTATATAGTAATTAAAAGTAGGTACAGCATATAAGGGTAAATAGGAGAGGTAGTGTATATGTAGGTAATAGTACAAAAATATAAGCCACTATGAAATAATGGGGAACACTAAAGAAGAGCCAACAATAAAAGAAAGGGAAACTAGGGAAGGTAGAAGAGAAATTGGAGAAAGAATGATATTATTAATATTGTTTGCTTCTCTTAATACTGTTGAGCTTTTCTTATCTTAATAAGTTTTGCTTGGTTAAACATTTACTCTTTAATAACATAATTATGTATATATATATATATATATATATATATATATATATATAGATAGATAGATAGATAGATATAAGAGATAGATAGATAGATAGATAGATAGATAGATAGATAGATAGACTAACAAGAAAAACATTAGCACTTTGAATTTTCTATAATGTAATATACAAGGTCTATTCCAAAAGTATGAATCCTATTTAAAAAAAAAGCAAAAAAAAAAAAAGCTGAAGAGCTACGAAGACGAGAGTGGTAACATTAAAACGAGCGACATTTTGTATTCCAGCATTTTTTTTCTATAAATTACCACGGTTCTGATTACACTTTTGCCAGCAATTGGGTGGTGGCTTTGCATTGACGCCCGGAGCGCGCTTTGTCACTCACATTTATGTCGCTACTCTAAAATCAATGAAGCCATCTCCTAACTGTGTTAATATCAACTGCATTGGCTTCAAAAACGTCTAACAAGCGCCGGTTAAGGTTGATCGGTTCAATTTTTTTCTGCATGGAGGAATTCATTGATGCATCTCGGCTTCTGACGCACGTCCATGAAAGGGATTGCTTTCTTAGAGCTCACACCGTTAATATCTGCACAAGAGGGATAATAGTGTCAAGTGATGAAGGCATAATTTCAGTCCTCACAATGCATTTTCGATATCCTTTGATTCATTAGGTCGTAATAAAAAATAGTAGGCATTACTTTTGTAACACCGTTCGTATATATATATATATATATATATATATATATATATATATGCATATATATATATGTGTGTGTGTGTGTGTGTGTGTGTGTGTGTGTGTGTGTGTGTGTGTGTGTGTGTGTGTGTGTAAATCGCCGAATCGTAGAAATTTCCAAGTTGGTATCTGGGGGCACTTACTGGTTTAATTCACTGGGGTAGATGCACCCCAGAATAAACTAGTTTAGCAGGTAGACGGCTAGGCGGTACTTAACGTAACGGTGTACCGCCAACCTGCTGCAGAACAGCTGAAGATTGCCGCAGCCGCCACAACACACCAGCTCCCGCCCATCCACTGCCAAAACAAATGTAAACAGAATTTCTGTGAAATGTTAAACGGTAGTCTACTCGGTAAATGTCGGTCCGGTTCTTACAGAAAAAAAAACGGTTAATTAAACTACAGAAGCACCTGTTAAACTACACAAGTTCTATAATTGAATACCCCCTAAAAACAAAAAAAAAGAACGAATAATATAAAAATATGTTTTTGTAAACCGCTCGTGAAAACTTAATATTTTTTAGATCAATTAAAAGGGGTCAATACCATGCAAACCGTAAATTTGCGACGGATTTGATCATCAGATTTGTGGCCGGCAACCTCGAATACAAAAAAAAAAAAAAAAAATTAGAGTGGTCGGTGTTCTATTGTAGCGAATAGTAATATTTACATTTTAATAAATATTACTCTAAATACTGTTTTTAATTTGTGGTCTTTACGTTCTTTCCTTCCGCTCAAGATTTCTTGAAATTTACCCCTTCTCCACCTCCAATAAATCTTACCTTTTTTGCGCCAATGCCAGTGGTGGGGAGGGGGATTACATTTAAATGTGACATATTTAGCCTTTTGGGGGCGATTTTCCGTTATTGGAAAACAAGATGGCCGTCATTAAAAATGATAGTGATTACGTTGGCTACTGAATGTCTTCAAATGCGGATAACTACTTGTTTGCGCAAAAATAAATGTGATATTCGTTCTCAGCATACCCTAAAGCCTATAGAAGTCGACGAATTAAAGGTGAATGCCGAGGGGTCAGTAAACTAAAAATTTCCACATAGTTTACCGACCCCTCGGTATTCACCTTTAATTTGTCGACATGTTTAGGTTTTCGGGTTCGCTGAGAACAAATATCGCATTTATTTTTTTGTATAAACCTTATAAAGATAAAGATCTGTATTCGAAGACATTCAGTATCCAACGTAATCACTATCATTTTTAATGAAGGCCATCTTGTTTTCCATTTAAGAAAAAAAAGCCCAAAAAGAACCAAACGGAGCCAAAAGGGCCCAAACATGGCCCCCAAAACATTTTTCGGCTTCAAGGTCGAAATGACTCCCTTCTTCCGGATATTTTTCCGCTTCCCGATATCGAGACGGCTAATCTTTTTTTCACTTTCTTATTTCATCAGTAAATATTACCTTACGTTACAACAAGACACTGACCACTCTAATTTGGTTTTCTAGGGGTATTCGAGGTCGCTGACAATAAATCTGATAAGCAAGCCCGTCGCATATTTACCGTTTGCATGGTATGAACCCCTGAACTACTTTGCGCCATTTTATCACGTTTGCTAACGCTACGGGCGATCGTTTTTTTTATTTAAATGCACGCACGCGCGTAGTCAATTAACGTTTCAAAAGGTGCATGAATACATGGCGGACATTTTAAATGACAAGAAATATTTTTCATAAAATAAAGTTTTCACCTTATTTAATAGTAAAAATAATGCTGTTAGTAAGTTTTCACGATCGGTTTACAAAAACTTAATTTTGTAGGTCAATTAAAAGGGGCTAATACCATGCAAATGGTAAATTGTCGACGGATTTGATTATCAGATTTGTAGCAAGCGACCTCGAATACCCTTAAAATAACAAATTAGAGTGATCGGTGTTCCGTTGTAGCGAAAGGTAATATTAAACTTTTGATTTATTTTAATAAATATTACTATTAATACTGTTTTTAATTTGTGGTTTCTGCGTTCTTTCCTTCCGCTCAAGATATGTGGCTGGCATATTTAGCCTTTTTTTCTGTTTAGTCTTTTTCTTTATTTGAAAACAAGATGGCCGCCATTAAAAGTGATACTGATTACGTTGGATACTGAATGCCTTCAAATGTGGATAACTACTTGTTTGCGCACAAATTAAATGCGATATTCGTTCTCAGCATACCCCCCAAACAAAAGACGACGAATTAAAGGTGAACGCCGAGGGATCGGTAAATTAAAGATTTACCATATATATAGAGATAGATAGATAGATAGATATAGATATATGAAGAACCATATACGTAGCTACATTCCAAATTCCAAAGTTTTAATTCAGCCTTACCATTCAGTTCTTTCAGTATATCGAAATTTCCGTACATTTTACAGACCTGTTTCGTTACGTAGAAACAATCATTATTTATATGTCAATATTGATTTTTTTCATCAGAAAAATCAAAAAATGTCGTTAGAATGAAATTACATGAGCACACATTGTCTGCAAAAATTCTATAAAAGAATTAACATCGTATATTTATTTATGTAGCCATCTTAGTTTTAAGGCAGCTCTCTCTCCTCTCTCTCTATCTCTCTATCTCTCTCTCTCTCTCTCTATATATATATATATATATGTATATATATATATGTATATATATACATACATATATATATATATATATATATATATATATATATATATATATATATATATATATATGGATAAAAAGTAAACACGAAAAATATATAAATGTTTATATTTTTTCTGTATTTATTTTCTGTGTTAATGTGTAGGAATACAGAAGGTCTTTCGAAAGAAAACGAAAATGATTCTGTCAAAAGCACATATTTTCGACGGATCATTCGATCTTCTTCAGTGTAAATATATATATATATATATATATATATATATATATATATATATATATATATATATATATATATATATATATATATATATAGCGACCTTGTGTCTTACTCTGCCCTCGTGGGGAGGCAAGTAAATAGGAACATTTACTACAAAATGATGTTCCTGACATCCACTAATATGCGTTCATGAGAGGTATCACCTGCTGGCCTCTCTTGAAAGGAGACCACCCAGGATCAGTGAGCAACCATAAAGACAGATAACATGCCATTAAAAACGTTAGGAGGACGTCTCTTTCTTTTTCTTTATATATCTGAAATAAGTATCTGATGATGAGATGAAGAGAAACTATTTGAAGGGAGTAATAAAAGTAAGAACTATTATTAAACAAGATAAAGAGAGCGAGAGAGAGACAGAAAGAAGGAAATATAGAGAGAGGGGCACGGAGAGAGAGAGAGAGAGAGAGTTTATAGTTCAGATGTGGACACTGGTTGTGTTTTACGATAAATCAATTCATTCTGGTTGATTTAATGGCGAAACCCAACGCCTATCTTAAACGCTTCGTTGATTGTCTTCGTCTGTATTTTTATTTGTTTGTTTGTTTGTTTGTTTTTACGGCAAATCAACGTTTTCCGTTATTAGAATTTATGCAGCATGGTAAAAGATGAAAAAAAAAGACATAACAAAATATACAACAAATTTTTTGTTGTATATTTACAAAAAAAAAAAACCAAAAAAAAACAAGAAATATAAATTTTCTACCGACCTGTATTATTTTACAGAATGGAAACTTGTTGCAACATTTATTATCTCTGAATGTGTCACCATCTAATATATAAACGGCGAAATGGGCATGAGCGTTTGTGTATGTCCACGAAAAGCTTTTTGCATAGTGGTTCTCGCGTAGGTTAGATTCTGCGAGAAGTTTTCGCATATTCTCAGATCTTAATATCTCGTATACGGCATTGTTTCTATCTTTTTTTTTATCGACTTAAACAAAGTTTCCACCGTGCCGTCGTCTCAAGTGTTTGTTTGTTTGTTTGTTTTCATATAAATAAAGCGAAACTATTGGTACGCAACCGTCTGGCTTGTAACTGGTCTTTGGTCAATGTACCCCCCCCACATTAAACTCATTTTCTTTCATGGGAGGTTTTAAAAGCAACGTCATTTCTCAAGTCATCTTTTGTCTTTGATTGACTGCATTAAATTTGAACTCTTTAGACTTCCGGTCACGTCATGGAGTAGCGATTAGACGTCAGATTTTCTTTTACTTTCTTTTCCGCCTTAGCGTCACGGGTTCGAGCCTGCCTGCCTACTACCACTTTTTTTTTTTTTTTTTTTTTGCTCAATACGCACCTCCAAATACTCGGGCAACGCCGGGCAACGCCGGGCAACGCCGGGCACCCAGGCTAGTTACTTATAATTAGCAACGCAATAAAAATGGCGATCGATTTCGTTTGAGCATGGACTCTAATATCAGGCACGAAAGAAAGTAAAAATTAAGATTTAGCTTACCATCTATTTTAAGTCTGAGGGTTGCTAATCGGATTTCGTATTAGTAAGAAAGTGAATTAATTCTCCGAGTTTTAAATATCAAGTTTTCTCAGTTGGTATTTAGTACTTTTCAAAAAATAGCCATTACAATATTTTGTATTGTGACTAACAAATCTGCAAAATTGTTATTACTGCATATTTAGTCACTTACTCGTCAGATGTTTACCTTAAAAAATTTATAAAATCACCATTTTGGACAACTTGCATATGACACACTCTGCCGTTCCTTCTTTTTTCTAAGATTATGGTCATCATGTAACTTGTCTAAAATGGTGTTTTTATAAGTGCTTAAATGTAAACATCTGAATCATAATATATATATATATATATATATATATATATATATATATATATATACACACAAATTTAGGTATTTAAATTTGATGATTTGAAAAGGTTAATCTTCAAACATGGAAATATTCTTATTGTTTAAAGACAAAGAATACAATTGAATAAATAATTTTTTTAACCGATGAGTTTTCGATGCTTATTCATCTTCTCAGAGGAAAAATATTAGCAAATGTTTTTATTGGTTTGCACCTTATTTGCTAAAAGTAATAAGCATAGAAAATTAAAGTGTTTAAAGTTATTAAAACATTTTAGATACATAGAATAAGGAAAATGGACATTAAGGCAGAAAAAGGATATTGTACTTTAAATCTAAAGCCAAATCTTGAAATGGTAGTAAAAAGGTAAATAGATCCAACGCGTCTTGTAATCCTTTCAAGGTACTAGGTAACAATATTGCATTATTCTGAAGTATGTATATATATATATATATATATGTGTGTGTGTGTGTGTGTGTGTGTGTGTGTGTGTGTGTGTGTGTGTGAGAGAGAGAGAGAGAGAGAGAGAGAGAGAGAGAGAGAGAGAGACCAATACTAACATATGATGGGTTATTTTGGTTTTTATATGGTCTGTTTTAGTGGTGCAATTTTATATTGAAATGCACTGCAAGTCGGTGGAAAAGTACATTTTTGCTGCGTTTGGTAACAGTTTAATTAGTTGATACGGCAAAATCACGTTAACATTCTGGTTCTTATTAGATCATGGAAGTTAAGAGAGACCTAACCTCGCCAATACCAGATAGGTGACAATTTGGGAATTTTAGGTGCTGTATGTATTCAGATAAGCGGGTGTATATAATACCCGAGAGAGATTAATACCCCATGCTTTGCACAGTTCTACGCCATCCTTGTGCAAGGTTAGACTCCCTCTGATACTCTGAAGGACTACCATGCGGAATAGATGGAACTCCTCAGCCGTAGTGAAAATAACATATCTAAAAAATGAAGGTATGTTGATAAGCCAAAAACCGAATAGACAGTCTTTTAGCATTGTAAGGAAACGTCTAGTGATGGGGTCACAAAAAAAAAACACCCGTTTCCAATTTGTCATAATCCAGCCTGGATGTAGAAAGGCTCAGAAAACTGTAACGATAATGCTAATTTCAGACAAAATCTAATTCTTCCGGAGATAGCGACACGTGAATATCCTGTTTTTAGAATACTCTCACGGACGTTAATTATGCCAGCCTGTTTACACGGCTTCATAAGTATCTAAATTCACTGCAATCTGAGGGTTAATTCACACAAGGTTGGCTTTGTTGACTGATTTCGAATCTCCCGACCAACAGTAATTAACGCTTCCGCACTGATGATTGCGAAAACATGAAATACATGTACAATTTTTGAAAATATATTTGTCGTGCTTGTGATGTGAAATGGGTGTTTTTTATTCTTTGTTTTTCGAAAAAAGAAAAAAAAACTAGCCGTAAGCCTTCAAAGTATTAGTTTATGGCATGGAATGAGTGGATTTGTTTTTAATCAACATGTAGCCGTTATAATTTAAAAATATGGTGCTTATTCTTTTCTTTATTAGAATGAATATAGTCGTACAAATTTCAAGTTTATGCCGCTCCCCATGTGTGGGTACCAAATTGGTCAAAGGGAAACTTATTCCCAACTCGCATTTAGATAAAAATGCACTTTCGTAAATAATGGAATTCATTCAAAACGTATCGTAAAAACAAAAACAAATAACAACGATGTAAATCGCAGTACATCCGGATAGTCAGTGAGGTGGACGAGCGATAAGAGTTTAGACTTCTTATCATCGAGTTCCGATTTCGAATTTAGAATCTAGATCCAACCACTCTAATGAGTCGTAGACGACAAACCACATGTCAGTGGATAATTGTACTTTAAAAACAAATTATATTTTAAAAAATATATATATTGCGCTCCCCATATAGGGGTACCAAATTGGTTAAAGGGAAAATTATTCCCAACTTGCATTTAGGTAAAAATGCACTTTCCTAAATAAAAAGTCAAAACGTATCACAAAAACAAATAGCATCTATATATATACTTTTTTTTAATATAATTATACACTGGCATACATACATACATACATACATACATACATACATACATACATACATATATACTTAAAAGTATAAGTGGTAAAAAAAAAACAGGATAAAAAGTGCTCAATACTTTGGTAGAGCAGAATGTTTTTTTTTCATTTTACAACCTCCAAATATTAACTTAGTTCATTACAATTGTTTTTGTAGACAAAGGATTACCTATCTGTTTCTTCAGATGGTAGAAATCAAAGTTGTAATGGCCTAAGTTAATATTTTGAGGTTGTAAATATATATATACATACATATATATATATAATATATATATATTATATACCTATATATATATATATATATATATATATATATATATATATATATATATATATATATACACTATACGTATCTTTGTGTTCTCAACTACAATTTCGTTTACATACAATTGTCAGAAGTTTAAGTCAGCTATGGGCCAGGTGTAATTGTGTGTACGTTTTCGCGACCAAGCAAAAATAGGTTCGAGAAAATCAAGATTTCGGGAAAAGAGTGTCAAATTGAGGGGTGGTTTTATCAAGGCGGTGGAATGTGGGGGTGAAATAGTACCCAGAAGGTAAAGTGAATGTTGGTACCCTTTGTCCGTCGGCGATTGTTAAACCCCAGCACATTCCCCAACACACTTCGAAGCGAAAGCGTTTGGAGAGGGGTGTCTACAGAGATAAAGAAGACTAAAAATGTGACACGAAATATTGGGTCGGTTTCAGAACAGGACACGATTCATCTTACAGGTGTTATTACCTTCGTTTCTTGTTTAAAGTTCACTGAGACGTTTTTGTCTGAAAGGGTCACTAAGTACACGTCTGAGTAATCGTCGTGAAGTACAATAATCTATTTTTACTAATTTCTTCGGGGGGAGACGTTTTCAGTGCGATAAAATAAAAAGTGACCTTCTTAAGTTAAAGAAGCGGAAAACAAATCCACACAAGTATTTAAGTCTCGTTTATATATATATATATATATATATATATATATATATATATATATATATATATATATATATATATATATATATATGAGGAGCGTTCCAAAAGTAATGTCTCCTATTTTTATTCAACACGAATCAGAGAGGATCGCAAATTGCATTTTAATGATGACTGAACTTATGCACTCATGATCCGAACGTTCCATCTCCCTATTGCAGATATTGACTGTGTGAAACTCTAAGAAAGCAAACCCTGAATGAACGCGTGTCAGAAGCCAAGATTCGTCATTACAATTCCTGGCAGACGTGGATTGCTAATAATGGTGACCATGTAAAAAAATATAAATTCTGGCGCATAATACATCGCTCGTTTTGATAATAACACTTCCGACGTGGTAGATTTTCAACATTAAAAATAAACTAAGAGGTATATCTGTTGATTTCAGTGTGTCAAGTTATTAACGAGGTTGAGAAAAAAACACAATATACCAATAACTTGTTTATTGAAATAATTTTCAAACATTAAATGAACTAGAAAAAATACTTAGAACACAATAACTACATAGCAATTTCTACGTTGACATAATTAGTATGCGATCCTTAATATGCGATCCTTTTTTAATGAATGGCTTGTAAAAGACGTTGGTCCACAGAATTAGTCAAATTTGTGATTTTGTCAACAGTTATTCCTCGCAATACCTCTTGGAGAGCATCCCAAACTAATCTTTGCTCTTAAATTGGCGTCCACTTGCATAGAGGCGTCGCTTCATGATACTACAAAGGTTCTCAATTGGGTTCAAATCTGGTGAATTCGCAGGTCACTCCATCTGCGGTAGCCCAGAGAACCCCAGTTGTTGCAAATACTCTTTGCTTTTGTTTGCTGCAGGCGAGGGAGCATTATCCTGCATAAAAATAATGGTTTTTCGGAACGTCAAACTTTGCTTCTTTAGCCATGGTTCAAAATGCTCATTCAAAAAAGCTATGTAAGTATTTGACGTAATTTTTACGCCTTCTGGAACTCCCCATGGGCCAACCTCCGATAATCCCAGCCCAAATCATTATCCCATCCCCACCTTGTTGGCGACTTAAACGCTGATGACGATGTCGTCCATCTAGGACCCATCCTTTACACCAGCCATCTGGGCCATCAAGAGTAACTCGCACTTCATCCGTGAACAAAACTTTGGAAAAATCCGTTTTTATGTTGGCCTCTGCCCATTTCAAACGGTTTTGTAAGTGACGTTGATTTAATGGAAACTTTGTCGCATGTTTAACAAACTTTGCCACTTCCTTCAAAAGGCGACATCGAGTATTTTTTAAGACATTCTTCAATCTGGCTTGGTCAAAGATTTCTCGACTTGTCTGCCCAGGATTCTTAACAACTTCACGTTTAATTTGGAGTCAAGAATGGCGTGAAACAACTCTAGATTTACATTTATCATGTCTCTTACGTACCTTCTTTGTACGGTCCTTGACAAAGTTTCTCAGTTTGATGGTATCTTCCTATTATTTCCGATATTTCGAGGGTAGTTTTACCTTTTGCTAGCTGTTCTGTAATAGTTCTCTTTTCAGAGCTACTCAAACAACCTTTAGGACGCATTTTATTGACGAAAAAAATTGCCTTGTTGATAATTTCACACACCTCAAATACCGTGGATTCAGCAATTACGATGGCAAGTTGTTTAACACTGTGCGGAACAGTACGAAAATTTCACACTACGCGCAGCTCAGCATTGCCAACTTTTCCGAAGCTTTTCATTCGAAACTACCGGTAAGTTTCTGAAAGTGGTAAAAAATGTTATCTCGTTAATAATTTGACACGCAGTGTATACGTTCAGAGATTACAGTTAGAATGTCTGCAATAGAACGGGCTTGCCTAAATCCATATGGTTAATCGAAGAGAATTTTAGCAACTGTAAAGTGATGAAAAAGAGCTTGATTAACTATGGATTGAAATCTTTTGACGAAAAGAGGGAGGCGGCTAATGAGGCGAAAATTTAATGGTCAGTTCTTTCGCCAGAATTCTTGTAAACTGGTACCACAAAAGCAGTTTTCCAGCAGTCAAGAAAGATTAATTTTGAAGAGCCTTTACATAAACAACAGTTTGGGTACGATCTCTAACAGGTGTGTAAATGTAGAGTTTTTTCAGGACTTCCAATCCGTGAGCAACTAAGATAAAACTGGCTATGAGAAAAGCAAGTTGTCTGCAGATTAATCCAACAACTTAGAGGCTTTGTCTTTGAACTTTATTTATAGCCATGGCAAAACTAATTTTTACTGGGGATTGTAAACGCTTGAACTGAAATAGCATGTTAGAAGGAATAAGGGGAATCCGAGGAATTAACAGTTTCAACTTTAACATTTTCCAGTTATTATAATGTCTTTCAAACATTTATTTTCAATGATTGCTAACTGTGTGCCATTACACAGTTTATGTAAATCAAGATTTCTTAAAATATAACTGGAGCTGCTTCCTTTAATATAAGGTTACGGTGTAGCATTTCAGACGGTTGTAATGAGTTCTACAGAAAATTCTACTGCCTGATCGTCATTAATAACACAATCAAGGATGGATAACTCTTGCAAAAGAATATAATTGATCATATCAACAGTATCATTTCTAGGGGGCCAAGATTTCCCTTTTTCACGAAACTATCTCACATTCCGGAAATGTCTAGAAATATGTTGGAAAACCTTAGTTATCAGGTCACAAATTGAATTTACCGTCTGGTCGCGTGGTCATATGTGCTATTTAAGATCTCTATTCAATGTTATTGAACCAGTGCCAATGGACAGGAAGTGGTTTGAGAAAACTGATTGATCATCAAATGTTCTCATAATACCAAACTCAAAACCAAAATCATGGTTACCACATAGTATTGCAGAAGTGCCGGATTTTCAGATCATATTTAAAATTTAAAGAATTTAGGACCGAATCAAACGTTAGGTTCACAAATGCAGCAGCATTTTGTTTGATAAATAAACCACTTATTGCAGACTATAACGTTTTATTAGACATATTTCTCTTATTTATCATTTTAAGGGTAAATTATATTAATGTCATACTTAAATATTAATAATGTAAAGTTCTGGTGTAGAATGATTTCGGAATACGATTTTAAAAGAATGGAATTATACTTACAATATTGTAATGACTTGGTAACTGGCGCTTGGCACTTCTACCGGCGCGGGGTGAATGAACATAAACTTTATAAAATTTATTGTTTTTGAGCAAATTTTAAAAAGAAAATCAAAACAAACAATATTTTTCAAGAAATCAACCAATTTTAATGAAATTTTCAGTATTTATTAATTCACGGAATATAATGAACCAATTATTATTTTTTTAAATTTTACTGGAAATCTATTATTTTGTGTAAACAAAAACATCTTTATTAACAAACGCATGAATTTAATGTTGCTTTTTATGTAAATAGAGCATAGTAGATTGTAACCATGAAAAAATATTTTGTTTGTTATGAACATTACGAAAAAAAGCCCCTAAAGTCTATGTTAATAATATCATAAGAACTCGAAGAAAAATTAATTTTCTCGAACTGACGATATTATCCTTGAATTAAGCATTGTTGATTCAATACTTTTACCACAAAAATAAATAATTACATATAACATATTACACTACGAATAAGGTAACATTTTTGCATAAATTTTACATGTGATATGTCAATACTTTCCTTGCATGCATGAGCGTGTAAACATCAGCGTAAGATTTTTTTCTATAATCTTGCAAAAAAAAAAAAAATGCCAAATGTCTGACTTTAACAAAACACAAACTAATAAAATAAATTGTTTATTCAATATTTGATCAAAATAACCTGGGGGACCAAATGTAGTTTGATTGTTAGGGGTATTCGTGTACAGTATGAACGAATATCATTTAAATTTGTTGCCGGCAAATAATTTTTATGATATTAAGACTGTCACATTCCCATGTTATATCTAACACTTTTAAAGTGGCCGCCATTTTTCCTTGTTAAATAAGACACTTGGCGCATGCTCCAAGCAATACGAAACACCACCTTCTCATGTTAAGAATGGCGACCAGTGAAAACAATAGGGAATACATTGGATAATAAAGGTCTTAATATCATAAGAAGTACTTCCCCGTACTTATCGTTTCGCTTTGCTTGTTTACTTCAGCAGCTCGACACAAGTTCTGTTTCGAACGGAATAAAAGCTTTAGATTCCGTTATAACACACAAAACGTATTCAGGTAGGTAGAAGAGTAGCTTATCTTGCCTTTAGTAAGATTCATTTGTTATATATTTAAATTATTAACTTTTTATTTTGGTTTGTTCGCTTCTCTGCTAAATCCCTGAAAACGGTTTTGTCATTAGACTTTATTTACTTCCAGTTGTTTCTTGGGACACGTGACCAGATTCACAGGACAAAACTCAATGACGTTAGCAAGTTATATGACTTTAGTACTTAGGCCATCTTAATATTACAGAGAGCCGTTGGTTAAGTTTAAACTATGATAAAGTACTATAATCAATTGGGAAATCCTTTAAAATGAACATGTAATTTTTCCCACGGTCAGAATTTTATCGGTGTTGCCTTTGCAACCAGAAAACACTTCTAAACAATTTCTACCAAATTTTCATTGTCCTCGTCCATATTTTGCCAGCACACGTAGCTACGCATGAAAACTTGTAGGCGTAAAACCCCTGAGTGTTCCGTATGGAAATCATTTAGTGACTATTTCTATAAGAAACTACTATAGCAGTTCACTCTGCGTATGACAGTACCGTAGCCTCTGTAAAGAAAACACCTTTTCATCGAGTGCCGTTTTTCTGCTGATGTCACAGTGGTTGGTGCTAATCGTTGCCTAACGAGACTTTGAAATACCTCAAATGAACTGCTACGAGGAACGTTCTAAAAGTAATACCTCCTGTATTTTTATTCAGACGGAATGGATCAGAGAGGATTTAAGGTGTATTGTTTTAATGACTGAACTTATGCATTTATGATCTGAAAGGTTCATCTCCCTGTTACAGATATTGACGGTGTGAGACTCTAGGAAAGCAATCCTTTGTCATGGACGTGCGTCTGAAGCAGATACGCGTTATTGAATTGTTTCATGCTGACAAAAATGAACCTATTAACATTCACTGACGTCCGTTGAACGTTTCCGAAGCCAACGCAGTTGATGTCAGCACAGTTAGGAGATGGGTGCATCGATTTCAGAGTGGCGACACAGATGTGAGATACAAAGTGAGCTTTGGTTAATTATTGTTTGTTTTTACTCTCGATTTATAATTGCAGCATTTGATTATATTTTTCTGAAAAAGTTAAAAAATCACATTGTAACAATATTTTCTTTACAAAAAATAGGCTGATATTTTAACTTAAAAAAGTTATAATATTTATTGCTTGAATTAGCATGTTTTTGTTTGTTTTTTTTTTACTTTAATAACTTCTATTATTTATTTTTTTTAGATTGTTCACAATCAAAATGAACAATTTTTACTCTTTAAAAATCACGAAATAACGTAATACTTATTTACTTTCCATTTTGAATTCATTCATTTTTAAATCTTACTCTATAATACAAATGTCAAACGTCTTTTTTTATTATTATTATTCATTTAACTTCAGTAAGTTTTAAGAGATCAAGAGGCTTCCTCCTAGAGCTAACACTTGATTCTGTTATGATTTAAATTTATATCCGACGTCTCTTTTAAGAATAGACGGTGTTCCATCCATGGCTGCTATTTGTATTCTATTACAGCTTGGTCTTCCAAAAAAGTGAAAGTGACACGTGCGAGATTGGCGATGCACCGCTGTACAACTCATGCTCTCTACCGATCCAAGTTATACCAACAGGACCATTGCCAGCACCTT
>NC_136483.1:144793566-144823566 GCF_053919585.1 Euprymna scolopes
TTTTTACTATTAATTGTACTGTTGTAATATGCTTTAATGCTCAAAATTTTTACTGTTAATTGTACTGTTGTAATATGCTTTAATGCTCAAAATTTTTACTATTAATTGTACTGTTGTAATATGCTTTAATGCTCAAAATTTTTACTATTAATTGTACTGTTGTAATATGCTTTAATGCTCAAACTTTTTACTATTAATTGTACTGTTGTAATATGCTTTAATGCTCAAAATTTTTACTGTTAATTGTACTGTTGTAATATGCTTTAATGCTCAAACTTTTTACTATTAATTGTACTGTTGTAATATGCTTTAATGCTCAAAATTTTTACTGTTAATTGTACTGTTGTAATATGCTTTAATGCTCAAAATTTTTACTATTAATTGTACTGTTGTAATATGCTTTAATGCTCAAAATTTTTACTATTAATTGTACTGTTGTAATATGCTTTAATGCTCAAAATTTTTACTATTAATTGTACTGTTGTAATATGCTTAAATGCTCAAAATTTTTACTATTAATTGTACTGTTGTAATATGCTTTAATGCTCAAAATTTTTACTGTTAATTGTACTGTTGTAATATGCTTTAATGCTCAAACTTTTTACTATTAATTGTACTGTTGTAATATGCTTTAATGCTCAAAATTTTTACTGTTAATTGTACTGTTGTAATATGCTTTAATGCTCAAAATTTTTACTATTAATTGTACTGTTGTAATATGCTTTAATGCTCAAAATTTTTACTATTAATTGTACTGTTGTAATATGCTTTAATGCTCAAACTTTTTACTATTAATTGTACTGTTGTAATATGCTTTAATGCTCAAAATTTTTACTGTTAATTGTACTGTTGTAATATGCTTTAATGCTCAAACTTTTTACTATTAATTGTACTGTTGTAATATGCTTTAATGCTCAAAATTTTTACTGTTAATTGTACTGTTGTAATATGCTTTAATGCTCAAAATTTTTACTATTAATTGTACTGTTGTAATATGCTTTAATGCTCAAACTTTTTACTATTAATTGTACTGTTGTAATATGCTTTAATGCTCAAAATTTTTACTGTTAATTGTACTGTTGTAATATGCTTTAATGCTCAAAATTTTTACTATTAATTGTACTGTTGTAATATGCTTTAATGCTCAAAATTTTTACTATTAATTGTACTGTTGTAATATGCTTTAATGCTCAAAATTTTTACTATTAATTGTACTGTTGTAATATGCTTTAATGCTCAAAATTTTTACTATTAATTGTACTGTTGTAATATGCTTTAATGCTCAAAATTTTTACTGTTAATTGTACTGTTGTAATATGCTTTAATGCTCAAACTTTTTACTATTAATTGTACTGTTGTAATATGCTTTAATGCTCAAAATTTTTACTGTTAATTGTACTGTTGTAATATGCTTTAATGCTCAAAATTTTTACTATTAATTGTACTGTTGTAATATGCTTTAATGCTCAAAATTTTTACTATTAATTGTACTGTTGTAATATGCTTTAATGCTCAAACTTTTTACTATTAATTGTACTGTTGTAATATGCTTTAATGCTCAAAATTTTTACTGTTAATTGTACTGTTGTAATATGCTTTAATGCTCAAACTTTTTACTATTAATTGTACTGTTGTAATATGCTTTAATGCTCAAAATTTTTACTGTTAATTGTACTGTTGTAATATGCTTTAATGCTCAAAATTTTTACTATTAATTGTACTGTTGTAATATGCTTTAATGCTCAAAATTTTTACTATTAATTGTACTGTTGTAATATGCTTTAATGCTCAAAATTTTTACTGTTAATTGTACTGTTGTAATATGCTTTAATGCTCAAAATTTTTACTATTAATTGTACTGTTGTAATATGCTTTAATGCTCAAAATTTTTACTATTAATTGTACTGTTGTAATATGCTTTAATGCTCAAAATTTTTACTATTAATTGTACTGTTGTAATATGCTTTAATGCTCAAAATTTTTACTATTAATTGTACTGTTGTAATATGCTTTAATGCTCAAAATTTTTACTGTTAATTGTACTGTTGTAATATGCTTTAATGCTCAAACTTTTTACTATTAATTGTACTGTTGTAATATGCTTTAATGCTCAAAATTTTTACTGTTAATTGTACTGTTGTAATATGCTTTAATGCTCAAAATTTTTACTATTAATTGTACTGTTGTAATATGCTTTAATGCTCAAAATTTTTACTATTAATTGTACTGTTGTAATATGCTTTAATGCTCAAACTTTTTACTATTAATTGTACTGTTGTAATATGCTTTAATGCTCAAAATTTTTACTGTTAATTGTACTGTTGTAATATGCTTTAATGCTCAAACTTTTTACTATTAATTGTACTGTTGTAATATGCTTTAATGCTCAAAATTTTTACTGTTAATTGTACTGTTGTAATATGCTTTAATGCTCAAAATTTTTACTATTAATTGTACTGTTGTAATATGCTTTAATGCTCAAAATTTTTACTATTAATTGTACTGTTGTAATATGCTTTAATGCTCAAAATTTTTACTATTAATTGTACTGTTGTAATATGCTTTAATGCTCAAAATTTTTACTATTAATTGTACTGTTGTAATATGCTTTAATGCTCAAAATTTTTACTGTTAATTGTACTGTTGTAATATGCTTTAATGCTCAAACTTTTTACTATTAATTGTACTGTTGTAATATGCTTTAATGCTCAAAATTTTTACTGTTAATTGTACTGTTGTAATATGCTTTAATGCTCAAAATTTTTACTATTAATTGTACTGTTGTAATATGCTTTAATGCTCAAAATTTTTACTATTAATTGTACTGTTGTAATATGCTTTAATGCTCAAACTTTTTACTATTAATTGTACTGTTGTAATATGCTTTAATGCTCAAAATTTTTACTGTTAATTGTACTGTTGTAATATGCTTTAATGCTCAAACTTTTTACTATTAATTGTACTGTTGTAATATGCTTTAATGCTCAAAATTTTTACTGTTAATTGTACTGTTGTAATATGCTTTAATGCTCAAAATTTTTACTATTAATTGTACTGTTGTAATATGCTTTAATGCTCAAAATTTTTACTATTAATTGTACTGTTGTAATATGCTTTAATGCTCAAAATTTTTACTATTAATTGTACTGTTGTAATATGCTTTAATGCTCAAAATTTTTACTATTAATTGTACTGTTGTAATATGCTTTAATGCTCAAAATTTTTACTGTTAATTGTACTGTTGTAATATGCTTTAATGCTCAAACTTTTTACTATTAATTGTACTGTTGTAATATGCTTTAATGCTCAAAATTTTTACTGTTAATTGTACTGTTGTAATATGCTTTAATGCTCAAAATTTTTACTATTAATTGTACTGTTGTAATATGCTTTAATGCTCAAAATTTTTACTATTAATTGTACTGTTGTAATATGCTTTAATGCTCAAACTTTTTACTATTAATTGTACTGTTGTAATATGCTTTAATGCTCAAAATTTTTACTGTTAATTGTACTGTTGTAATATGCTTTAATGCTCAAACTTTTTACTATTAATTGTACTGTTGTAATATGCTTTAATGCTCAAAATTTTTACTGTTAATTGTACTGTTGTAATATGCTTTAATGCTCAAAATTTTTACTATTAATTGTACTGTTGTAATATGCTTTAATGCTCAAAATTTTTACTATTAATTGTACTGTTGTAATATGCTTTAATGCTCAAAATTTTTACTATTAATTGTACTGTTGTAATATGCTTTAATGCTCAAAATTTTTACTATTAATTGTACTGTTGTAATATGCTTTAATGCTCAAAATTTTTACTGTTAATTGTACTGTTGTAATATGCTTTAATGCTCAAACTTTTTACTATTAATTGTACTGTTGTAATATGCTTTAATGCTCAAAATTTTTACTGTTAATTGTACTGTTGTAATATGCTTTAATGCTCAAAATTTTTACTATTAATTGTACTGTTGTAATATGCTTTAATGCTCAAAATTTTTACTATTAATTGTACTGTTGTAATATGCTTTAATGCTCAAAATTTTTACTATTAATTGTACTGTTGTAATATGCTTTAATGCTCAAAATTTTTACTGTTAATTGTACTGTTGTAATATGCTTTAATGCTCAAAATTTTTACTATTAATTGTACTGTTGTAATATGCTTTAATGCTCAAAATTTTTACTGTTAATTGTACTGTTGTAATATGCTTTAATGCTCAAAATTTTTACTGTTAATTGTACTGTTGTAATATGCTTTAATGCTCAAAATTTTTACTATTAATTGTACTGTTGTAATATGCTTTAATGCTCAAAATTTTTACTGTTAATTGTACTGTTGTAATATGCTTTAATGCTCAAAATTTTTACTATTAATTGTACTGTTGTAATATGCTTAATGCTCAAAATTTTTACTATTAATTGTACTGTTGTAATATGCTTTAATGCTCAAACTTTTTACTATTAATTGTACTGTTGTAATATGCTTTAATGCTCAAAATTTTTACTGTTAATTGTACTGTTGTAATATGCTTTAATGCTCAAACTTTTTACTATTAATTGTACTGTTGTAATATGCTTTAATGCTCAAAATTTTTACTGTTAATTGTACTGTTGTAATATGCTTTAATGCTCAAAATTTTTACTATTAATTGTACTGTTGTAATATGCTTTAATGCTCAAAATTTTTACTATTAATTGTACTGTTGTAATATGCTTTAATGCTCAAAATTTTTACTATTAATTGTACTGTTGTAATATGCTTTAATGCTCAAAATTTTTACTATTAATTGTACTGTTGTAATATGCTTTAATGCTCAAAATTTTTACTATTAATTGTACTGTTGTAATATGCTTTAATGCTCAAAATTTTTACTATTAATTGTACTGTTGTAATATGCTTTAATGCTCAAAATTTTTACTGTTAATTGTACTGTTGTAATATGCTTTAATGCTCAAAATTTTTACTATTAATTGTACTGTTGTAATATGCTTTAATGCTCAAAATTTTTACTATTAATTGTACTGTTGTAATATGCTTTAATGCTCAAAATTTTTACTATTAATTGTACTGTTGTAATATGCTTTAATGCTCAAACTTTTTACTATTAATTGTACTGTTGTAATATGCTTTAATGCTCAAAATTTTTACTGTTAATTGTACTGTTGTAATATGCTTTAATGCTCAAACTTTTTACTATTAATTGTACTGTTGTAATATGCTTTAATGCTCAAAATTTTTACTGTTAATTGTACTGTTGTAATATGCTTTAATGCTCAAAATTTTTACTATTAATTGTACTGTTGTAATATGCTTTAATGCTCAAAATTTTTACTATTAATTGTACTGTTGTAATATGCTTTAATGCTCAAAATTTTTACTATTAATTGTACTGTTGTAATATGCTTTAATGCTCAAAATTTTTACTATTAATTGTACTGTTGTAATATGCTTTAATGCTCAAAATTTTTACTATTAATTGTACTGTTGTAATATGCTTTAATGCTCAAAATTTTTACTATTAATTGTACTGTTGTAATATGCTTTAATGCTCAAAATTTTTACTGTTAATTGTACTGTTGTAATATGCTTTAATGCTCAAAATTTTTACTATTAATTGTACTGTTGTAATATGCTTTAATGCTCAAAATTTTTACTATTAATTGTACTGTTGTAATATGCTTTAATGCTCAAACTTTTTACTATTAATTGTACTGTTGTAATATGCTTTAATGCTCAAAATTTTTACTGTTAATTGTACTGTTGTAATATGCTTTAATGCTCAAAATTTTTACTATTAATTGTACTGTTGTAATATGCTTTAATGCTCAAACTTTTTACTATTAATTGTACTGTTGTAATATGCTTTAATGCTCAAAATTTTTACTGTTAATTGTACTGTTGTAATATGCTTTAATGCTCAAAATTTTTACTATTAATTGTACTGTTGTAATATGCTTTAATGCTCAAAATTTTTACTATTAATTGTACTGTTGTAATATGCTTTAATGCTCAAAATTTTTACTGTTAATTGTACTGTTGTAATATGCTTTAATGCTCAAAATTTTTACTATTAATTGTACTGTTGTAATATGCTTTAATGCTCAAAATTTTTACTATTAATTGTACTGTTGTAATATGCTTTAATGCTCAAACTTTTTACTATTAATTGTACTGTTGTAATATGCTTTAATGCTCAAAATTTTTTCTATTAATTGTACTGTTGTAATATGCTTTAATGCTCAAAATTTTTTCTATTAATTGTACTGTTGTAATATGCTTTAATGCTCAAAATTTTTTCTATTAATTGTACTGTTGTAATATGCTTTAATGCTCAAAATTTTTACTATTAATTGTACTGTTGTAATATGCTTTAATGCTCAAACTTTTTACTATTAATTGTACTGTTGTAATATGCTTTAATGCTCAAAATTTTTACTATTAATTGTACTGTTGTAATATGCTTTAATGCTCAAACTTTTTACTATTAATTGTACTGTTGTAATATGCTTTAATGCTCAAAATTTTTTCTATTAATTGTACTGTTGTAATATGCTTTAATGCTCAAAATTTTTTCTATTAATTGTACTGTTGTAATATGCTTTAATGCTCAAACTTTTTTCTATTAATTGTACTGTTGTAATATGCTTTAATGCTCAAAATTTTTACTATTAATTGTACTGTTGTAATATGCTTTAATGCTCAAACTTTTTACTATTAATTGTACTGTTGTAATATGCTTTAATGCTCAAAATTTTTACTGTTAATTGTACTGTTGTAATATGCTTTAATGCTCAAAATTTTTACTATTAATTGTACTGTTGTAATATGCTTTAATGCTCAAACTTTTTACTATTAATTGTACTGTTGTAATATGCTTTAATGCTCAAAATTTTTACTGTTAATTGTACTGTTGTAATATGCTTTAATGCTCAAAATTTTTACTATTAATTGTACTGTTGTAATATGCTTTAATGCTCAAACTTTTTACTATTAATTGTACTGTTGTAATATGCTTTAATGCTCAAAATTTTTACTGTTAATTGTACTGTTGTAATATGCTTTAATGCTCAAAATTTTTACTATTAATTGTACTGTTGTAATATGCTTTAATGCTCAAAATTTTTACTATTAATTGTACTGTTGTAATATGCTTTAATGCTCAAACTTTTTACTATTAATTGTACTGTTGTAATATGCTTTAATGCTCAAAATTTTTTCTATTAATTGTACTGTTGTAATATGCTTTAATGCTCAAAATTTTTTCTATTAATTGTACTGTTGTAATATGCTTTAATGCTCAAAATTTTTTCTATTAATTGTACTGTTGTAATATGCTTTAATGCTCAAAATTTTTACTATTAATTGTACTGTTGTAATATGCTTTAATGCTCAAATCTGTTTATTATACAAATTCCAACCTACGTATGATGCTTAATTAATGCGCTAGGGTAGTATCTGTTTCTGTTGCTTCGATACCATCTTCCCAAGCATTATTTCCTCGTTTGGAGGCAGTGTATTATACGGGGGGGTAGTGTATTATTTGTTATGTGACTACGATGCCATTCTCATATGGATTACCTTCTCTTTTCTTGTGGTGGCTAATGATACCCTAGAAAAACTTAGTGATCTTACAAAAAGACATATAGTCCAATTCACATATAAGAAGATAACTGATTCACGCCAATTCCTATTGTCTTTATTTAACCATATCTTTTTTTTTTTTTCTTTTATACTTTTTTCAGTTTCATCTCTTTCATTTTTATCTTCCCTGTAAGGAGTACAAATATGTCATATCGCCGTCCATCAATCTCATATAATATGGACATGTCTTTTTTTTTTTTTTTTTTTTGCTGCGTGATTTAAGTGACTTACACCAGAAACAGGCACTTTTTGCATGTGTGCATGCTTGGAAAAATTTTTCATACTTTACATATGTTTATTTACAAACTGAACAGACACCCATCCATCCACTTACCGCGGCCGCAGCCGAGATTGAACTCACTACACTAATTTGTAGTGTAATCCAAATCTTGTCGGTAGCTGAATACTTGATGCTTCGCCAGGGCTATCAAGAGTATTTCTTATCGTGACGCCATCACTAGATGGTATGCCTACCACGGCTTAAAGAGCCCCGTCTATCCTTGAGAGAAGGATAGATCGCGCCAGTTTCTCAGCCTGGTATTTTATTTCGCGGTACATACAGCACCTCGCCTTCCCAAATGGTCACACATCTGGTACTGGCCCGGCTCGACGTTGCTTAACTTCGGTGATCTGTCAACGTGATTGTGCCGTATTGAACAGATACAGTTGTTTGTAAATAAAGTGTTTTCTCGATTCACTAGGATTATATCATTTAAATATAAAAACTCAGGTGGTATTATACATTATTGAGTTATTATAAAAAGTATTATATATAATATATATATGTATGTAATTATATATATATATATATATTATATGCGTGTACATGTATGTGTGTGTTTGCGTTACGTGTGTGTGTGTGTGTGTGTGTGTGTGTGTGTGTGTGTGTGTAAGAGAGAGAGATAGGGGGAGAGAGGGGGGGAGAGAGAGAGAGAATCGAAAAGAAAACAGAAATAAGAGCTTCACAGGTGTCGTTCGACTGAAACGAATATCTCCAGAAAATGTGAACCAAACGAAACTGATAAAGCTCTCGTTTTTGATAATTTATTCCTGTTTTGAATTAGTTTTAACCTTTGCACTTTTTTTTTCACACATCCTGAACCTAAGGCATTTCATTTCATTATACTTCGTGTATTTTTATCTTCGATAAGTATCAATAATCGAAATAATCCGATGAAAGAAGGAACAGGCGACTTGGACCAAAGTGAACACCTTATACAGCCTAACATCAGCAGTAGATTATTTACAGTGCATGATATGAATTTAAAAGCGAAAAGCTAAAGTCTGACTAGGATTGCACGGCGCCATACCTCAGACCGACAGAGAACATTCCACCTTAAAAATGGCAGAAACTGAAGGTTGAAGTTGACATGCCGTAAAAGAAACAAAAGCAAAATATGCAAAGCAAACAGAATGGCTTCCTGGGTTGCACTGGGTACTCCTGCTGGTGTGAATATAAAGAACTGGTAAAGAGGAGAAAACTGGATTAAAGACGTGTAAATGTTGATGGGAAAGTACAAACAGAAAGGGAAGAATAAAATAGTATTCTTTGGTATTTTGAATTGTTTATTATTTGGAGGTCATTTGATCGCGCGTTCCCCTCTAGAAACAATTCCTCCACCCACTCACCCCCACCGATCCAGACGGCAATGGTGGTATTAAGTAAAAACCAGTTTACAGTCGATGACGTTTAAGAAAAAAAAAAAAAAAAGAAAAAAAGAAAAAAGAATTAAATAGTGAATGAATAAAAAAAGAGCTGGATGTATGGGAAGGGGCTTCATAAAAACGGGAAGAAAATACGCCTATAAAAAGGGGCTAAATAAACATGATGTTTATGACGCATTGAAAAAATAGGTAGAACACAATTAAAAAAAAAACTTACAAAATGGACGCCATGCACAAAGACAGGAAAAAGGGACCTTTCGGAAATGTGAGAAAAAAAAAAGGAAATGAGTGAGAAAGAAACAAAGAGAAACAAAGACAGAAAGAGAGAAGGCAGAGTATAGAAAAAGAACAGCTATGAGATAGAACGTAAAACGATAAACAGGATCAGTCTCAGGTACATAGATACATAAGCATGTATTAAGCGCTTTCGCAAGTGAACAAGGCGAATGTAAACATTTTTTTTGTAAATAAAAACGATAAGTATAAAATAAGCGAGACTTATCACAAAACATATTGTCTTTGTATGTCTATTACCATCATGTAATTTCTCACCTAAATATTTTTTCAATTCACGCGTGGATTCCAGATAGACTAAATTTGAAAAGGGGAGTTAACCACGAAATATTAGAAAAAAAAACTTACACACCATATATCACATGATTGATGAAAGAGAAAAGACCGTAAGTAAATAACAAAAGAAAATTATTACATTACATATTGCCTCTTTATATCTATTGTCATCGTGTTTCTCACAAGACATTATTTGAAGTCCCTCAATGCAATATCTTTACATTAAGTTTGAGAAAATGAGTTAAAACTAAAAAAACTATACAAAATACTGTTTGGAACTCACTCAATATGTTATCGTGACATAACTGATATATTCGGTGCGTATTTAACAGTAATTTGTGCGTTTTTAGTTTTAACTCATTTTCCCAAACTTAACGTGTTTAACAGTCTCCCGCCATTTGTAAATTTCAAATATAGCAGTAAACGCTGTGTTTTTCGAGCCGAATAAACATTTTACATTAAATAAAAACACTAAAAAAATTAACCAGTTTGGTAGAAAAGTAACTTATCTTGCCTTTGATAATATTTGTTATACATTTGTTTTTTGACAACTTTTTCGAATCTATGTGTACAGTAATACAAACCCAATAAAACACTTAAAATTATCCAGTTAGGTAGAAAAGTAACTTATCTTGCCTTTTAAAACATTTACTTGTTATATATTTGTTTTTGTTGACAACTTTTTCAAATCTTTGTGCAAGTACAAATCCGAAGGGAGTATTTCCCTGTCTATTTTTATTTTTGGTACCGCGCTATTTTAAAATAGTTTTCCCAAGTTAAATTTAAATTTTACGATCTTTTTATTATTTTTTTTTTTTTTTGTATTATTTTTTACATTAGGTCCACCCCCACAATTTTCTTTAAAATGACTACTTTTAAAAGTTTTCGACTATGCTGAATAAGAAAATCTCATTTAAAATTTGCAAAGGCAATAGTTTTCTAGATATAAAGACCTATACTATGCACTATAATTCACTGGCGGCCATGAATAAATACCCCAACCTTCCCATATTAAGAACGGCTTTTGGAATAAACACCCCTAACCTACCCATGTTAAAAACGACTTTTGGGATAAATACCACCATTTTCCCCATGTTAAGAACGGCTTTCGGAATAAACACCCCCAAACTACCCATGTTAAAAATTGTGGAGGTGGACCTAATGTGAAAATTTACCATTTGTTTTTTAATAAATTGTTAGTTGAAAGAACAGAATAGTTACAAAACACCATCCCTTCCCCATGGTAAGAATGGCTGAAAAAAAAAACAGTTTTCTTGGTAGAAACTTTTCTGTATTTCACCTAACAATTTATACAATAAAGAAAAAGCATTCATATTTTCTCATATAAAACAACTTCTGTTAAAAAAAAGTGTACTTTCAATTTGTTAAAAAAGTTTTCTTGAAAAAATTTTTTTTAACCTAACAATTTACGGTAAAACAAAAGCAAAAACAAAACATCAACTAACGTATACGAATCGGACCTTATTGCCAAATAGGCTCCGGCTACAATGTTGAACGCGCCGTCTGCGTTGTTTTTTTTGGGGGGGGGTCGAGTTAAATTCAACTTCCACAACATCGTTTTTTTCCATAATTTCACGATATCTTTTTTTAATAATAAATTGTTAGTTAAAAGCACAGAATAGTTACAAAACATCATCCTCTCCCCATGGTAAGAATGGCTAAAAAAAAATTAAAATAGAAAAGGGTATTATTTTAGCACATTACCAAAATGCATATGTACCGGGAATTTTTTTCGAAAAAACAAACAAATTGTACTTTCACCTATCAATTTATAGTTTTAATAATAAAAAAAAAAGTTCATACTTTCTTATACAGAAAGAACTGTTTAAAAAACAAAAAAAAAAACCCGTGTGCTGCCAATTTTGTTAAAAATCGTAAGACGATAAAGATAGTTTTGTTAAGGTTGTTCGACTTTTATGTTTCAACTCAAAAAGCACCTTCTGGCGAGCAATTCTTTTTTTTTAATTAAAACATTGGGAAGATAAACAAATGAATTTAAATTTTAAAAATAGGGGATTGTTTTTTACTTATCGATTAGAGTCGTCAAATCGTGGGGCATGAATTGAAATAACTACGGGAAGTAAAAACCGAGAAGTAACGCAGAATCAACTCACGAAAAACATTTTAATTTAATTTAATTTATAATTTGCAATATTAATTTATTTTAATAATATTCATCGACTCTAAGGATAGACTGTCTAAAAATTTCAATAAAATTCGTAACGTAGGATATCGTTTTATTGCTAACTAACGAACCATGAATTATATATATATATATATATACATATATATATATATATATATATATATATAATACGCATAAAGTGCGCTTGAAACCAAATCACAACGTAATATTAGAAAAATAAACAAATATTTTACTTGTTTGAAATTTATCACAAATATATTTCGGAGGTAGACTCCATCTTCAGTGTGTTGTTTTGTTTCTTTTTTTTTTCCTTTCTCCTTCTTTGCCATGCTGCAAATTTGGAGAAGGAAGGCTGTTTGTATAGAGCCGCGCGTTGTACCTGGCGGTTGTATTTTGAAAAGTGAAGCAGAGGGAATATGGTGAAGAAAAAGGTGATTACACATGAATGGATAGTCTGGTGGAAGATAAATTCAAGTAAGATCTTTGACTTACTTGTTGTTTCATCAAATACTTGTGCATGCAAAATCCGATCCCGCATTTTGCTAATTCCTACCCTCTGATGAGAAGGAAAGTATTTCTTCGAAACTCCGCGGATTAAGGACTATCCACTTATCTAGTGTTTCCTTTTCAGATTAAATATGTTTTTAACTCATTTCAAAGTGTTTTTTAACATGTTTTATTAACTGTTTGCTCGTATTATAAGCTCTGTTTCCTATTTGGTTTTATCGAGCTTTTACATCTGGCTGAGATAATTTTATAAATATTAATTCTTTAATATTTATAATATACTTTAATTTTACCATCTTGGATCATTTTGGTAAATTTAATTGTAATTTTTATTTTATATATATATATATATATATATATATATCGTATAAATATATACATAGATATATATATATATATTATATATATATATATATATATATATATATATATATATATATGATGTATGTATGCAATGTATGCATATGTATATATATGCGTGTGTGTGTGTGCATCAAGAGAGACAACGATGATTTGGTAGATGTGTAAAAAAAAAAGGTATGCATAATTGAAATGAACAAGGTAATAATTAGAAAAAAAGAAAGAAGTGATTTGTTTAAAGAAATAAGATCAGATGAAAGAAGAAATACTGGAAAAACGAAAACCGAAACACAGCAAATAAACGAATGAATAAGAAAGAAAACTGAAACAAAGAAGCGAATGTATCCTGAAACAGAAGTCAACTGATTTAACTCAAAGAATGAGACAAGCAGGTGAAATACAGACAGAAAGAAAACGAAGACATAAAAGAAAGAAAAGGAAAGAATAAAGAGTGCCAAATAAAAGACTCAACGTCGGCGATCTGATAAAGTTTGTGAGGATCTGGCATTTTTGTGAGCAAATCTGAGATGTTTGAAAGTTGTGATGAGGCTCTTTGCTGCCGGTTGGCTCACGTGGCAGATTTAAACGTCCGTTGACTGAGAAACGGACAACATTTGAAAAGAAGTCTATAAACAAAGATAAGCTTCTCTTGATGTATAGACAGTTGCTTCCTCCTCCCCTCAAGAGTCACTCTTTTACCTGTGATCATCTACCTTTTATTTTGACTTGCTTTTATTTCACGTTGTTTGATTTTTTTTTGTTCCTTTCTTTCTTTCTTTTTCTTTCTTTTTTCTTTTATTTGATTTTTTTTTTTACTTTTTTATTTCTTTCCTCCATTCCTGACTTCCTTTATTTGTTTCCGTGTTTCGTCGAGTTTACTTCTTTTCTACCTATCTATCTATCTATCTATCTATCTATCTATCTATCTATCTATCTATCTATCTATCTATCTATCTATCTATATTCATTTCTTTCTTCCACTTCCTTTATTTCCTTTAATAATTGCTTTTGTACTTTTTTTCTTCCCGTTTTTTCTTCCCGTTTTTTCTTCCCGTTTTTCTTCCAGTTTTTTCTTCCCGTTTTTTCTTCCCTTCTCTCCATTCTTTCTTAATGGTCAACAATTTTTTAGGGCCAAAGGTTACTCAACTATAAAGGTTAAGATGGAATGGTAACGTAGTTTAAATAAGAGCGTTTCAGATGATTAATGGATTGAACTAAGTTTTGTTAATTGTAGGGACGGTATACGGTGGAAATTTGTTACTATTAGACTTGAAGATTACTACGTCGCAGCTTATACGGAAGCTCTTGCGAATAAGTTCTGCTCGTGGAAATTCCGCACAGTGAAAAGTAGATACTTGAGGCAACTGATATATTTTCATAACCAATTTAAAATATAATTGCATCCAGACCTTTTTTTAATTGTAATTTCCACCTCCCCATATATATATATATATATATATATATATATATATGTATACATATATAAAATATAATTATCCACTGACACGTGTTTCGTCGTCTATGACTCATCAGAGTGTCTCTGAGAGTCGTAGACAGTAGATAATTATATTTTCAAAATAATACTTATGCCGCTCCCCATTTGGGGGCAGGGTAACAAAATTGGTTAAAGGGGAAATTATTCCCAACTCGCATTTAGGTTAAAATGCACTTTCGTATATATGATTGAATTCATTCAAAAAGTATCGCAAAACAAATAACATCTCTCCCCCCTCTCTCTCTCTCTCATATATATATATATATATATATATATATATATATATATATATATATATATATATATATATATATATATATATATATATAATCCGTTCCACTTTTTCTGGGTCGACCTGGCCGAAATTTTGTATGGGTCATAAAATGCAATAAAATTATAAGTATTATGGTATCTGTCCGAGGGATTGATTTGGATTCGTATTTCTGCAAACATGAGTACAAATTTAACCATATTCAATGTAACATAAAGCACTCATTCTAAGTCAACGACCTATAACTTTTTTCCGTTTAATGGTCTAAAACGTATCTCTATATCTCCTGAAAGGTCACGAGTTATCAAGACAGAAAGTCACTCGAGGCTAAGGATCGATCAGATGGAATAATTACTAGTTAAAAGATGAAGAAACTCATGAAATGATTGAGGATGGACTCAGTTTGGTTACTTGTGGGTGCCGTATATGACAGGAATCTGTTGTCATTGTATTCGAAGACGACTGTAAAGGATGTAACGATAAAATTGTCGCCGTAGAAAAGATGACATGATTCCATCTGATTTTGTTCAAAACAGCTTTACTATTGTATTGTATAGCAAAGAATATGCACCGTTACATAACATAAACTTAAAGGCCAACTCTAAAATATTCTAATAAAATATTTTTATTTGAATCTACTCACAAAGTAAAAAAAAACATACATATGTACATATGTGTGTGTATATATATATGTATATATATATTTTTTTATTTATATATATATATATAAATATATACACACATATGTACATATGTGTGCATATATTTATATATATATATATATATATATATATATATATATATATATATATACAGGGTGACGCCCCCCCCCAAACCCAGAGGACATTTTTCTGAGCATTTTACAGTCAACGGAGAAAAAAGGCTGAAGACCCTAGTGTTTTGATGTGATCTTTTGAATATAATAAACTAGCTATGACCAAAGTTTCATTTCATTAGGGGCAAAACACTAAGAAATGGGGCCTAATTGAAGTTGGGGCCCGTTTTTTTTGGGTCACCCTGTGTGCGCGCGCGTGTGTATATATATATATATATATATATATATATATATATATATATATATATAAATTCGTATTCCTGGCTGTCTGTTTGCTTGTTCACCATTTGTATAATATATACAAAAGGTCCGCTACTTTATTCTTTCATTTATTTCTATATATAGTATGTTTCTTGCAAAATGTACAATCAAGATGCCACCTCATTTGCATATTTCATTAAGGAAAATCGGTTTTACTAAATAGCGCTATATTAGTTAAAACAATTTTCTCGCTAATAACATTAACTGTTCTATTTAAAATGATTATTTAATAAACTTTAAATAACAATTTAATTGATAATATATTTAATTCAATTTATTTGAAATTATTTCCGACATCGACGTTTTTTTTAAAGACGTAGAGTTATCCCCCCCAGAAAGTCTTCACCAAATAGAATAATTTGGTAATCTCAATAAGTTTCTAACTTGAAAAATAATTCCATGTAGACAAAAGTAGTGTTTATTTCATTTTTTTAAAAATTCAAACAAAAAAAAACATTTACAAATAAACTGAAAAAAATGTCATTTGTTTGCTTTTAATTTTCTTCAAACGACTATAGTGAAACTTTGAGCAATTCAAATTCAAACTTAAGCCACACTTTTAGAAACACGTCCTCCCCACTAATAAAAGCAAATTGAAAAAGATCCCCCCTAATAAAAATCGAAAATTTCCTTTATTTATAATGTAAAAAAAAAGCAGTTAAAAGAGTGCTTTTACAAAAAATAAAAAATAACGCATATTACGCACGCGTTTGTCTATTTTCTTTCTCGATCGTTCGGGCATTCGCTGCTATTTTTATTGAAACAAAAGTTGATTTGATTTATTTTAATTTATTTGGGAGGGGGTTAATGCACGGGCAACAAAAAGTGCTCAATTTCCAGAGAATAGTTTCTTCTCTTTTTACCTTTTCTGCCGAAATAGAGTATCACGTACTTTTTTTTTTTTTTTTTTTTGGACAATTATATTTACATGTTTTTATCCGTTCTTTTATTTTTGAAATTGCCCATGATGAAAATGATTAATATCCTTAGGTGTGGTCAAACAAGACTTCATGTCAACCCGGGCAATGCCTGGTACACGCGCGCACACACACACACACACACACACACACACACAACACGTCTCCCCAAATCTCCAGTACTCTCAACCTCTTTCGATAAAATTTGCAAATGTATTTACATTATCGCAAATGTCGCTTATTAGTGATTTCTCGCTAGCAGCGGCCATTGGTCTCCACTGGAGTTTGAGTGACAATAAGCCTCTCCACGGTACTAGTTTTCTTGGCTGGTTAGTGCTCTCTCCTTATTCTTTCCATCCTCCTTGAGGGTTCTCGAGTATTTGGCATTATTCTTGGTGGTGGTCATTGGATAATAGGGATGGGGATGGAGAACTTATAGATATACAGCTTTTATATTCTTGGTTCTATGGATAGGTACTATTTTGATATTTGGACAAAATAATAAGATTTTTTTGTTAATATATTTTTCCTAACATATTAACGTTTTCTTTTTATATGTAGTATATTTAAATATACTTTATCTACATATACTTTATTTACATATACTTTATCTACATATACTTTATTTACATATACTTTATTTGCATATACTTTATTTAAATATATTTTATTTAAATATACTTTATTTAAATATATTTTATTTACATATACTTTATTTACATATAATTTATTTACATATACTTTATTTAAATATATTTTATTTACATATACTTTATTTACATATAATTTATTTAAATATACTTTATTTAAATATACTTTATTTACATATACTTTATTTATACCTGCGCAGTCTATTACGATCCTCGTCGATTTAAAAAATATTATTTTTTATAGTTACCTATATTTTACGTTTATTTTTTCACCCTCCCTTATAATAAAAATATATAAAACTACGTAAACTTTCTTTATCAATTAATTCTGTGTGTCTAAACAATTTGACGAAATATAAACATACATATTTGAAAAAAATACGCGATTAAAAACACAAAATTCATTGACGAAGAAAGTTTACATATTTTAATATATTTTCATTTTAAAGGATATTAAAAAAATAAACCTAAATTATAGTTAACTATAAAAAAACAATATTTTTAAAATCGGCGATGATCGTAGTAGACTGCACAGGTTTAAATAAGGTATATGTAAATAAAGTATATTTACTACATTTAAAAAAGAAAATGTAACTATATCTGAAAAAAGAAAACGTAAATATGTTAGAAAAAATATATTTAGAAAAAAATCTTAATATTTTGTCCAAATATATAAGTAAGCAGTTTTGAAGAATAGCGGAAGTATTGTATCACTTTTGTATTTCTATACCTCAACTGACAGACCTGCAGCCATCTTTGAAACTTAGGGTCTTGTTTTATGCACCATTACCCTCTCTAATATGTTTAATGCTTCTGGAAAAAGATTGACTCTCTTTTGGCAGCGTAGTAATCTTATTTAGAAACGCAAGTCTACATACGCCACAAGCACGCAGGTAAATTCAACGATAAAATAAGGCTCTCTACTTTCTATATAATTCTTTTTCCTTCTATATAAGAATAATATTAAGTTGGTGCAAAAATAATGTTTTTTTATCAGATATATATGTTTTATATATTGGAGACACGTATAACGGGGACTCAGAACAGGAATGATAATGGGATTTATATTCTGAGAAATACATTTATAAAAAAGCAGAAAAAAGTGGAATTCATTATTGAAGGAATGTGTAATGCAGTTCTTTTACATCACAGGGGAGATACTTCACTTATGATGGAGGAGGGGATAGACAATTAATACCTGAAGGTGGTTATACAAAATTCGTTAAAGATGAATGATCAAAACACATTTACCTTTCCAGTTGGTGGAGTGACGACACGAAGACAAACAGTTACAAAATATAAATGGTGATTACTTTATTCATCAGACGGCCGATTGATGACTCAGGAATTCAAGCTTGTATGACTACATGGTCTACTCTTCTACCTTTCGCCTCTAAGGGCATCAGCTTCACTCTCTGACCCTCTTACTCTGTCTGTGAGTGTGACTCTCTCTCTAACTTCGAACCCCATCTCACTATATTGAGAATCTCCTTTGTTTATGACGTCAAAGGTGTGGTCTCAATGTGACTTTATCACGATTCAATTCACCCGTGCCCTTGAACATGCACTTTTCACACCTCTGATAAACATAGGCACCGCCAAAACTGGGGGGGGGGGCAGGTCAGTACTTTTTGACGGACCGTCTTTTTAAAAATCTACCAAAAATCAGGTAATTATCCGATCAATACGAAATTTTCAGCGATTGTTAGGAGAAGAATGAACTTTATAACAGTGTACTTATTTTTCATAAACGATATTTATACATATATTTTTTTTTGCTTACAAAACCCCCCCTTGTTTTGAAGTGGGAACAAATATGCTTAAAATAATCATCTGAAACTGAACAAAACATATTGTGTTGTTGTAACGGACAGAATTATAGATTAAAAAAAAAATTGTTTGCATACCTTATTTTGACGTCTGAATATCAGAACTTCGATTGTGTTTAATTATCCCGCTTTTGAGTTTTGGAGTGTGAAATTCGGTGAATATGTTAAGTAAAATAATTAATTTAAGTTAAGCAAAACAAAAAAATTTTTTTTTAATATTTATACGAAAAAAGCCATTTTAAAATTTTTGATAAATAAATTAACAATTTTTTTTAGCGAGCCGAATAATGCATGACCATTATTAAACAGGGCATGCTTTGAATAATCGATACAAAAAAAAAATTCGATAAATATTGTGCCCTTTGTGTTAAAAATAGCATCATTTTTTTCGATCCCGTTTGAAAACGTTTGCCGCCTTTCGACTACGGTGGACCAAACGCGCTGAAATATTTTTTTTTTATTCTGCTTTAAATTGCCCCCCCCCATTTTGGGGAGCCTGGCCCCCACACACATACACATTAAAAACCAAACTCATACAAATGGTCACCCATCTGGTACTGGCCAGCCTCAGCTTAATAATACATTGAAATTTTCGTCATTGAAAAATAAGTTTTTTTGGCCTGTTTGGTCTTCCATAGTTTTCTTATTATCAAACGAAAACGTAAACAGAGTCGATCTGAACTCTACGTCGATGCGAAATATCTGGTTACCTATATGAATAAGTGGAATTATTTGAAATTCAGGTACTTATATTATAATATTTTTGCATATTCTCTTAGAAAATCATCCTAAATCTTAGTTAGACAATAAATAAATAAATTAATTATTTCAAAAACTCTTTTTTTTAAATATTTAAATACGTTTTTTGTGCAAGACAAAAAATGTCAATTGTTAACTTTTTGGGAAAATTTATACATTTAAAATTGAATTAAAAATAGTAGAAAAAGTTTTACATTATTCTGTTTTCTATATGATAAAATTCAGGGTTTTATCTTTCTGGAAAAAAAAAGGTACTCAGAAATAATGGATTTTAATAAATGTAATTTAGTTTTAAAAAACAACAACAACTTGATTTTGCGGCCATTTTTGGCGGTGCCTAGATAAACAAAAGAAATTCATAAATTAAATTGGAAAATTACATTTTCAACTTTGTTATTGTTTATTCTTTTAACTGTCATAGTTAATATCCAGTTATTTCTAAAAGAATGGATAATCGGTCTGTCTCTGACATAAATAATATTTTGTTATTTCTAAAAGAATTAACAATCGACTGCATTCCTAGGATCTCAATTTATCCATTATCTTTTAACACTTGCCTACAGGGTTCGAGTATAGCCTTTTCCTAATACCATTTTCACTTATCTAGTCTGCTTTCTTTCTTACATGAGAAAGGGGACAACCCTTCTCATGTAAAATATATACGTCAAAAAACTACATTATTTTTGCACCAACCTAATACACGAAAATAATACTGCTATCTACTACGCTTAATAACAATAATGATAATAATAAAAAGATCATAAATGCATAGAGAGACTTGGTATTTTCGTTAGGCAAAAAAGAACGCCTTAAAAGATATGTCACAGTTTATAAATTTTCCACTGATACAAAATAAAATAATGGCGGTAGTGGTTGTCAGCGAATGTTTTACGAATACGTCAACCATAGAATCTAAAATAGACCAAACTTTAAATTCCACCGGGATGGCGGCATTTAATCTTGTTGAAATTAAACATAAGTTGAACGAAACTATTTACTTTTCCGGTATGTCGCATTCCATTCTTTACTTTAGTTGCAGAACTTTATTTTCTAATCGAGATAACTAGTCGAGGTTGATAAACTGATACCCAGCAAAAGAAAAAAAAAAGGAGGGAAAAAGCTAACCAGGTTTCATTTTTTTTTCTTTTCTAGTCGACCACACCCAACTTTTTCTTCCGATATGCTCTGCACCCGGTCCGATACAACGTGCGGTGCCTCCTGAGACCAAAACGTCAAGTATGTCGCTCTCGAGATATCGACCCGAGAAATCTCTCCTCTGTGCCTCATACATCACGTACGTAATTATCCCCGTCCCCCGTACGTAATTATTCCCCTATCCCTGGCCGTTTATTTACAGAGATTCTAACTGACTTACTTGGATTTGTATATAATTCGTTTTTTTTTTTTTTTTTTTTTTTTTTTTTTACACCAGCGCGTTTTCAATGCCTTGCCAATGTCAGAAAGAAAGAACTTTTAAAAAAAACATGAGGTCAGTGGTCGTCGCTGTTTTCGGACAAGATACAATCCTTGGAATGCCAGGAATGGGGATTCCAAGCAAAGAAGGAACGTAAAACAAAATTTTAAGAAAAAAAGTCAAAACAACCTGTTGCAATATTTTTGCTATCATGTCTGTGGTAGAGATTTCCCAAGATTGGAAGGTTCTATTCATATATAAGGCCGATAGGACTTGACCAATCAAATGGAGCCACGCTTTGCTCGCAACCAATCAGAAAGTAGAATCACTCAATAAAACATGGTGGATATTTTATAATCCCCGCACATGATTTTTCGTGTCCAACACGAGAAGGAATTTGCTTTCCGTCTGCAGACTTTTACAACCCGACACTTGTACATATCAACTACCCAACAGAAACCCATATTCTTTGTCTTTGTCTTGGTTTTTCCAATTCAAAGCTTCTCTGACTGCCATTTTGTTTGCGATCAGATTTTTTTCTTTTCTTCAGAAAACCAAAAATGACTTTCAATAATAAAAAAAAAAAAACAATAAGGTCCGTAAATACCAGAAAGTTTTCTACGCTAATAGTTTCTTCCCTCGGACAGCTAGACTTTGGAATTCCCTTCCTGCTACCTGCTTCCCCGACTGAACTGATATACAGAAGTTTTGATATAACGTAAACCAACATCTTGTTATTCTTTCCTAGACGAGATCCTCAAAAATCCCCTTACGTCCAAGTGGCGATATGCCTTGTTAGGAGTGAACTTGATAAAAAAAATAAAAAAAAGATATGAGCGAAAATAGAAATCGAAACCTCGAGATCTTTAGTCCGACGTTCTATCAACTGAGCTATTTGGACTTTTTTTTATATATAGAGCTTAAAACATTACCTAAAAAATAATTATAGCATTGGCGTGACGTTATAAATTTATGATTTACATCATGTTTCAAAACATGAATTCAAACATAAGCAATAATAAAAAATACATCGATAAACATTATTAATAAAGTTAGAAATCATTGTAATAGTTCAAAACAATTGATTTTGCTTGAACTGCATGTTGTATGTAGTTCTTTCACAATTATATAATCCCCCCAACTTATCAAAAAGGCAATAACGTTAAGTAAAAGTAAACTAATGATATAAAAACTATTCGATTGAATTGAATTTAATTGAATACAATACAGAAATGTAACGTTATACAGACGTTTACACACGGGACCCACACGTTGTAGCAGTCTACGTCGCAAGGAAACCCAGGCAAAAAATAACTCAACTCCTGTTTTTGGTAACAACTACATTCATTTCCTCATTCTCCTGCCACGCGTGACTTCTTGTTATGGCTGTAACATCATCCACATCTCTTACGTGCTCGTCTTTTGTATCTTGCACCCTCTCTTTTTAGATTCTTTTTCCTTACGATGACGTCATATCGAATTTCGTATGCATTTGCATACGCGCGTCCGCGCTCTGTTACAGGAACCATTAATTATAAATAATTAGTAAGCTCACCATTACACACACACACACATACACACACACACACACACACACACACACGCGCGCGCGCACGCACACACACACAAACGTAACGGATAAAGTACTAGGCGAAATCCAGTTGTAAGTGATACTCTTCTGGAGGTTGAAGGTTCAATCCTTACTGCGGGCGACAATCAAAATACAGTTGCGAATTACTTAGGACTTTTACTCAGTCATGGCTGATGGAACAAGAGCATGCCACCCCTATGGATTAAATATATAGTTTCGTACGAAATCTCGTACAGATTCTTGAGTTGGACAAGAAAGATTTCCAATATTCTTTCGACAAAAAGATTCCTGAGTTCGACAAAATACACCTGTAGAGGACCGGAGTTTTCATCAGCCGGAATTTGTGCGATAAAAAAAGTAGACCGTATAATCCAAATACTAAATATTATATTACTAAGTAAAAAATATATACAGGGTTAGAAAATTAAATAGATTTTTTATTTTCTCTATTTCTATTTTTTTAACACAGTTTAACTAAGACATTGGGAAAATAAAAAAAAAACTCTAACATCTTTATTTATAAAAATAATGTCTTTTAAATGTTGCCCATTTTCATCTTCGCATATTTGTGCTCTTTCCAAAACATTATTCTCCACAGATTGCAGAATCTCTGGATTGCGATTTAACTTCCTTATTTCGTTCCGCAAGCTGGCAGACCTCGAAACGTCAAGCCGCAAACCTGCAAGAATTGAAAGAAAACATCAGGAATGAAATAAGGAAGTTAAATCGCAATCTAGAGATTCTGCAATGTGTCATGAATAATGTTTTGGAGAGAGCACAAATATGCGAAGCTGAAAATCGGCAACATTTTCATAAATATAGATTATTTGAATTTTGCATTTTTTTTAAATTTCCCAATGTCAGATTCTGTTAAAATTTCCCAATGTCAGATTCTGTTAAAATTACAGAAAGATATCAAAAATAATCTATTTACGTTCAAAACCCCTTCAGTGACTTTTTGGACATCCTGTATATTAGTCCAGGCAAAATAAGGTTCGACTTGGAGCAAATTGCAACAGAATGTTTTTTACCACAAGGCATTCCCATGAGGTGTCTAGAACATCATACTAAAAGTCCTAAGAAATCCACGTTGAGGAAATATGTCTAATTTGCATAAATCCAAGATGGCCGCCAATTTTCGATAATTTGCCACATCTCCGCATTTAGATGTCATAATTGAGTGATTTGAAGTGCTAAAATGGTGTTTTTGAACACAAGGATTTACGTGGAATAGGTTACATTTTTATTGGATAAAGAATTTATAGGCAAAAATCCAATATGGCCAAAAAATATTGAAAAATGTTCATATGCGTGGTATCCGAAACATAGGCAACGTAAATTTGGGTTACGATGTTAATATCGAAATATTTATTCCTACCTGACACAATTTTAGTAGGTGTGCGTATCTGTCGGAGATACATCATTGACAGTCAGTGCCACAGTGACTTTGCTGCTGTCAAGCTAAAATGTGATTCTGTTTAGTTCTAGGTTGTCCATTTTCCCAAGCTTTACTTTTTCCCCGAGGAAAGGTTAGTTTATGGTTAATGACCTTAAGCGCTTCTATCGACGAACACAGATGGAGGCTGTTCAAGCATTTTTGTATGTCAGAGCGCGATTATCCTTGTGTGCTGACTTTTCAACACCACACCTGACCCTGTGTCTAATCTCGGAGGTAAATAAAATACAACTTTATTATATCCCTCTCCTTCTCCTCTCCCCCTCTCTCTCTCTCTCTTTCTCTCTTTTAAAGAGAAAAGCAAACTAGCATGACAAATAGTGAGTGAGAATTACAGGCACAATCAGTAGTTGTCGTCCTTTATGCTATTCATGCTGTTGCTTTGCCAAATTGAAAAAGTTTATACGAGTGATGGGACGATTTCAGTATTTTTCCCGATTCCGATACAATGACTGATTCCGTACTTACTTCCCAATTCAGACACAGTTACCAATTCTGATTCCGATTCTTTACAAATCTCTAAATATTAAACTATAATGTTATTTTTCCCCGATTACCGTAAAACACAGGTTGAATATACAAATATTTTCCTATACATAAAAATACACTTGTGGGGAATGATGTATCGATTTTAGTTTTATTAGTTTATTAGTTAAAAATCAATGAATAGTTATCATTTCATCATTATTACCAACAATGAAAGATTTTGCTTAAAACAAAATCAAACGCAAAAGACAATTAAAAGAATCGTTTTTGGTATCGGTAAAGTAGGCACACATTTTCTGATTTCGATACCGATAATGATACCCCCAAATGTTCCGATTTTTTCGATTCCCGATTCCGATTAATCGTCCCAACACTAGTTTATACCAAGATCCTTTGCCTTTTGGTTAGAAACAAAGTGTAATATCTGTTCTGATAATACAGTTTTACTGTCCTCGGTCAGCGAAGGAGAAATCTTTCTTGACTGTGGCAATTTTTCTTCCAATGCAAAGTGCCATTTTTTTTGGGGGGGGTTGCAGTTGGGATACCTCACATTAAAAACTAACATTGTGTTTGACACATTGTCTTTCTTCCACTGTAAGAATTGTGAGACCAAAATCGGAAAATGGGATTGAGATGTCAACGCTCCCGAGGAAAGGCACTTTGATCAGCAAAAAGTGCCTGGACAGCCCCATCGGCATTTCCAGGTAAGGGGTCCTCGGGCGATTAGCAATAAACTAATCCCTTCTCAAAGAGAGAAAGCAAAGCATGAGGTGTGTGGACCTCCTAGAACTGCACAGAAGTAGCGCTATTCCGCAATCAACAGGGATCAGATCATTACAGGAATGGTCTAATCTCTGTTGATGTTCGGAGCCGAGGGAAACATCCCTGGCCGCCTTCATGTGATCCCTCCTGTAAATATTTGGAAGGTCCCATTTAGGAAGTTATCGGGTTTGGAGGGTTTCTTTAGGGATTCCAATTTGGTTGAGGTATTTTGGGGATGAGCCTGTTTCAAAGTAATAATTTCAGTGAAAATACTTTTATGTTTATATTTAAATGTGAGAAAGCGAGAGAAATGTTAGATCATAGACACGGGCACAACAATGGGTGTCAAGGTCTAAATTAACAAAGATATTTTCTACATGCTTAAAATGAGAGTAATTGGAAAACATAGAATGTGTGCATCAATATTTTAGAGTCTTTGAAAAAACAAGCTTTAGCTGAGATATTGAAGAATTCAGAGTCGATATTTAAGGGTCGTACATTACATGGGTCTAAAAATCGTAACCAAAACTTCTCCGCTCAATTATACAAAATTATTTATAAGTATCTCCTATCTGTTTAAATGTATGTATGTATGTATGTATGTATGTATGTATGTATGTATGTATGTATGCTAAAACTTTTGATAGAGGTGACGGATTTTCACGAGGTCGGTCTCGTTTTGATGCTCGACCCTTCGGACGACAAATATCGAAAAATTGGCTAAAAACATTAATACCTTCACCCTCAATTGGGCACTTTTCTACAGGGAGGGGTCGCTTTTTTTTCGCCGATATTTTCAAAAGTCATTCGATTTACTAGCCTTAATTTAAAACCTATGTCAGTTCCGGTCTTGCGATGGGCGCAACAGAAAAGACATCATTTTTTTTACGTTCTTTTCCCCCTTCGCGGTACGGGTTCGAGCCTTCCTGCCTACTACCACTTTTTTTTAAACACACACCTCCTAACACCCGGGCAACGCCGGCCACCCAGGCTAGTATTTCATTAAAATTTATTAATAATAATCAACGTTCCTTTGTTCATATTAGAAAGAAAGTTCAATAAAAAAAAAACGGTTTAGGAATATTTCAACTAGCAAGTTTATAAACATTGAAAGACGATAGTTAAAGCGCTATATGCTTTGTGTGTGTGTGTGTGTGTGTGTGTGTGTGTGTGTGTGTGCGTGTGTGTGTGTGTGTATGTGTGTGTGTGTGTGTGTGTGTGTGTGTGTGTGCATGTCTGTGTAGTGTGTGTGTGTGTTCGCTAATGTTTGCATGCGTATGCATTACGTGAGTTGAGACAGAGGGAGGGGGCGACGAGCCGACGCAAATCCGTGGAACTCGACTCGGCTGGTTATTGAAGAAAAATCTGGCTTTTATAGCATTCAAATTGAATTTAAAACGGCAATAGTTGACGTCTTTCTAGAGAGAATTACAACTAGTAAAACGTCGGGGAAACGAATACCAACAAATGAAATCATGAGATCTGAATTAAAAAAAGTGTTAAGATGTACGATATTACCACGAGCGGAATGACATTTCCCATCAGCATTGGTTTAGTATTTCCAATTAAAGAAATGCATTCTTTCATAGATAGGAACCCATTGTTAAAGTGACGTGAAGTTGGGTTCGAATACAACCTCTGTCGTCCATGAATAAGAACGGAGAGCAAATGTTGGAGTCAAACTTAAACATGACAGCGCAACGGATCTGTTAACAGAGACACAGTGATTTAATATAGAAAAAAAAAAAATTAAATTCATGACCTACCTGAGAATTTCCCCGGCTTAACATTCACAGGTAATATGAACTGGAACAAATATATTGAGGGCATTGCGAAGGCTGCTGCAAAGAAGGTGGGTTCCCTCTATCGTGCTAGAAGCTTACTCATATCTGTGAGTAGCCACCATTCGCCTATGCATGTAGTATTGTTGTTACATCTGGGCTGGTGCATCTACCACTAGTCTATCCCTCTTGGATAGAGTTCAAAAAGAGTCCTAAATTAATAGGTCCCATCTTGTCAACTAGGCTCAAACATCTATTCCATCACCGCAATGTTGCATCTCTGTGCTTTTTTTCATAAGAATTTTAATGTAATGTACTCTGATGAACCGTTGCATTTGTGCCCCCTCGACGTACATATCACTGACAAGCCCACTTAGAAACACAATCACACCCCTTCACTGTTGAGGTCCCTAAATGTCAGAAAGATTTCTACTCTAATAGTTCCTTCCCTAGAACAGCTAGACAGTGGAATTCCCTTCCTGCTACCTGCTTCCCTGATTGTGCTGATATGCAGAAGTTTAAATATCACTTAATTATTAATCTTTTCTCGGCATGGTCTCAAATGGTACCCCCTTATGTACAAGTGACGACATGCCTTGTTAGGTGTGAACGGTAGTAAAAAAAAAAAAGAAGAGTTTTTCGACTGAGCTTTAATTTCTAGTTTCTCCTTGTAATACATTTACAGCAAGAACTCGTATAGTTATCACGGCGCTATAAAATAAAATAAAACCTTTCTTTTCTTCCTCCATGAAAAATGAACAATAAAAAAACCTTCTCTTTCTTTCCCATTAACAATGTTTTTATAAGAATTTTCCATCTGTGGAACACCTAATAAACAGGACTATTTCCCGGAAGATTACAACATCTCCAAATCCAATGCTTATCAGAAACTATCATCAAAAGTAATCAATCATTATCCATCCTCTCATAATATTCGTAATTTTTCAACTGAAAATTTATCCATCTCAACAACCCTTATCCTCAAGTGGCTTTTAGCTTTGATAAATGGCGATTCATTATTTAAAAGAAAAACTAATCCTCGTGAGAAAAAGTATAAACCCACAATTTCTACCCAGAACTCAAAAAAGTTGAAGAGCTATGAAAACGGGCGAGGTACCATTAAAACGAACACCCTTTTCTTCTCCAGAATGAATTTTTCTACATAGTCATCACCATTCTCAATGCACTTTTGCCAGGAAGACAATGACGCAGCTCTGCTTCTGACTCACGTCCATGGCAGTGGTTACTTTCTTAGATTCTAACACCATACATTATCTACAACAGAGATTGATGAAACTTTCAGATCATGAATGCATAACTTCAGTCATCATAACAATACAATTGCAATCCTGTCTAATCGTTTGGGTGGAATAAAAATTGGAGGCATTAATTTTGGAACACCCTTCTTATAATCAACTATTTATAATAAATAACATCTTTCGGCATATATATATATATATATATATATATATATATATATATATATATATGCCGAAAGATGTTATTTATTATATATATATATAAATTCATATTCCTGTCTGTTCCTATTTGTTTGTTCATAATTTGATTAATATATAAAAAAGATCCATTATTTTATTATTTCATTCATTCCTATATATAGTATGACTCTAGAAAAATATACGATTAAGAGGTGACCTCATTTGCATATTACATTAAGGAAAATCGATTTTATTAAATAGCGGTATGTTAGTTATTGTTTATAGCGAGAGAATTGTTTTAAGTATTCTACTTAATAGATTGAGACAATTACTATTCTACTTAAGTTTGTTATTTAAATTTGATTTATATTGATAACATATTTAATTTAATTTATTTTATCGACAGTTTTGAGGGGAGATTATATTTTCGTGTTTTCATTCGTTCTTTTATTTTTGAAATTTTTGTTGGAGTAACAATGGAGTTGACATAAAATAATGAAAAATTGAGCAATATCCTATAGCATGTGTGTCCAAACCGAACTTCATCTCGACCCTGGCAACGCTGGGTATCCATGCTAGTTAAATAATAAAAACGATTGATATGCTGTCAAATAGAAAACAATGGTCACATAATTTTAATTAAGGCTATTTAAAAAAAAAAGACTTTCAATAAGCATTAATTTTATTTTATTTATTTTAAAATACAAACATAACTATGGTTAAGATAACAATAAAATATTTTGTCTACTTATAAAATTACCTTGTCAATTTGCAAAGTTAGACCCAAATAGCATTTAAGCTGAAAAATCGAACTTTGCTTCTGGCTCCTTAATTTCGATTTGTTATTGTTGAACTGTATTATTGGCGTATAATGTTGCCCGAGAGCCCAGACATTATAGCCTCAGTCGCAGGCAAAGAATAGAAAAGAACTTCAACTCGCTTTTTTTTTTGTACGACATTTATTTCCTTATTCGCTTCTTACCACTATCACGTCATTCACGTGGTCGTCTTCTCGAACGTGCTCTTGAACGTCATCCACGTCTCTAACGTGAGCGTCTTCTTGAATGTGCTGTCTCCTTTTTATAGTCTTCTTTTTCCTTACCATGATGTCATTTCGCTTATGGCTCGGTATTT
>NC_136483.1:144828566-144851066 GCF_053919585.1 Euprymna scolopes
TTGCATCCCTCTGCCTGTTCTACAAGTACTTTAATGGTGAATGCTCTGACAAACTATAAACACTTGTACCCGCTCGACGTGAATACCCTGACAAACCCGACAAGCAGCTAAATCCCACCCTTTCACAGTAGATATCCCTAGGTGTAAAAAAGAATTCTACTCCACTAGTTTATTCCCCAGAACTTCCTTCCGGAATTCTGCTTTCCCAATTGTACTGACATGCAGAAGTTCAAGTGCAATGTGAACAGAAATCTTGATACTCATCCCCCTTAATAATACCCCTGCAACTTATGTCCCCGGTAGTAGCCCCCTACTTCAAAGTGGCACTGTGCCTTGTTTGGGGTGAAAATTGAATTTAAAAAAAAATTCATTAATTGGATAAATTATACTTCAAAATATATTATAGTTAAGTTATTTTATAATAGGGATATACTTTCGGATCACCCTATATATATATGTGTGTGTGCGTGTGTGTGTGTGTGTGTGTGTGTGTGTGTGTGTGTGTGTGTGTGTGTGTGTGTGTGTGCAATCGTTGTATACATTGGTTTCCTTGATGTAAATCAATGAAATCTGTGTGATTATTAAATAGTGCTCAATAGAGGACAGAGCAGTCTGTTTATTATATAAACATTATTGGTTACATATGTGCATTCATGTTTGATAGGAATCTCAATTCTAAATGAGATCACCTCATTTGTTTAAAAAAGGGGACGATCTTGAAACGAGAATCAAGGCTACATTCGTTTTTATAAAATATATTTAGGTGCGGTTTATGCTCTGAACGAAAGGGGGAGTATAGTTTGTGAATGTGAACAGTAGAGGTTTTGGTTAAGAAAGCGAGTAGGGGTGTGCTGGGCTGAAGTAAGAGGGGTAAGTGCGATTCCGTGTGGATAAGCAATTGCAGCGATAAGGTATTGGTTTCATTTTAACTTGGCGGTTATTTATTGGCCTAAGTTGTTGCTTTGATCCGAAGTAATATTATATCCTCATCGTTGTTACTTCCCTATGTTAGGTCTTTTTGACTGATTTTTCTTCTCGCGGCGACTACCTTATATATCTATTTTATTGTTAAGCTCTATTTATTTATTTATTTGTTTTATTACTCGCTTTTTATCCGTTTAGGTGTTTCTCGCTTTTATTTATTTATTTATTAATTCATTTCCAAATAAAATATACGTCCACATGGTCAAATTATCAGACAGTGAACAAATATACAGGCTTAATTATATGATTTAAATAAATGTATTATACTGGGAGCTATATTTTCCAATCTAACGCCGTGGCTGAAGTAATTACAGCTGCAAAGGTTTCCCTATCTATACATAAACTTAATTTCGATGGTTGTCATTCAATGTTTGGGTTGTTTATTTTTTTTCTCAATACCAGAATATAAATATCATTTATAAGTTTATGTGCTTTGTTATAGACATAGGTTTTCCAGACAATATACATGAAAACAAGCACATAATAGTATATAAGCCCCTACTTAGAGTACTTAGTTGTCGTTTAGGATCAATTATGTGGCTGGTTTCCTGATGTAACACTGCTTTACAGTAATACTTCTTGTAGGGATATATTAACATTCCAATTATAAGCGTGCTAAACGCATAGATTTTTTTTAGTTAATCGTTTTCGGGTGGTTAATTAGTAAGTATGCAAAGTGCACTCACCATTATCCAGTGGCATAGTGTTTTTGTTCATTTAGTTTTTTTATTAAACGGTAGCATTTGAAATGTTGAGGGGTAACTAGAGGATGACACCTTCCTTGATTTAGCTAAGTTATTTATGCTAGCCTATTCTTCGATAGGTATAGGTATTAAGTAGATGTGTATCGGTTTTTAGTAAGTATAGTTATTAATTTGTGGTGTATCAGGACTACTTTGTATCCTTTCAATTATTCCCTTGGTTCATTTATTAATTAATTAAGGGGTTAAGTATTGTAGTATTACTACTATGATGGGATCGCTATTCGTTTTTTACATCTTATTTAAAGCATAACCTCCAAAGTGTTTGCACCTGATAGCCGATTCTACTTTAACATTTAATAATTTTTCACGGTCCTTAAAATTAATAATCTTAAGTTTCTCCGTTAAACATAAATAACAGTGTGAAGTAAATGAACTACATGTTTTAGCCTTTCTAAGTATTTCCCCTCGAATAAAGGTGTTTTGTTCGCTTCGATTAACTTCCATTAGTGTACTGAGGGTGAGGTGTCTGTAGCATATGTTTTATTATTTACACCTCTACTTAATAACTTAATAATGTCTAACCGAAGAAAGCTATTGAAAATAATAGGTCTCATATCTCTGTCATCATTTAGAGAAAGAGTGACTCTATCTTCTCGTCTAATTTACGTATATGCTGTCTTCGTACACACCATAAACACGTATGCAAATTAGATAACAACATAATAAGACTTTTTACTTTTATAATTTATTATCCATAGAAATGTTATGGAAATAAAAATAATTAACGTACAGCATAATCATGTTGGCGTGCTAGTTCTCGTTAAATTAGAGGTCTCCAAAGTTTTCGAACACAAAGTCATACTGCTTACCTTTGTAGAGCTACGCAAGACAAAATATACATTTTCCATAAGAGGTCCATCGGCTGGATTAAAGACATTGACGAGCCGGATCTGGCTTGTTGGCCATAGTTTGGAGACACCTGTATTAGATCATCGAATTTAAGCAACGTTGAGCTTGGTCAGTAAATATTTGAGAATACCAGGCTCTGTATGTACTTTTCGTTCATCGTGGCATAGTTTCCAGTCGTCATTGATTTCTTCTTGCCACTGGAAGCAGACGAGGTGTAGTTGTGAACTGCGCAACCCTTGCTTCAAAATTACATGTGTAAGTACTCTCACAAGGAGGTATTCATTGTCTCTCAAGATCGCGAAAGAGACTTATTATTTTTTAGTTATGCAAGAAGGATATTTTAGAAGACCTTGAGTTTACTTTCGACGCTGGCATTCCATATTTTGTAGTTTAATCTTCACATTCTATCAGCCACGTTTCTGACAAAGGGGTAAAATTACTGTTTTCTATGTCGGAATCTATCAATCTAACCATATATCGATGTCTAGTTATTAACCTTGATGCAATATTTTTAGCTCCTTACATCAAGTGGCTTCATGCTTTGTCTGCACGTTTTTAGAACTTCGCGGGACAAAATATATGTTTATGGAGCGATTTCCAGACTTCCATTACAAAAAAAACAAAAAAAAAAAAAAAAACAGATGTTTCACAGATTTTTCGGATGAAGTCAAAGTAAAATAAATGGTGGCAGGAATTGTGACCCAACGAATGACAGGTACGTGTAGCATATATTGAAAACTCAGGGAGAATAAAACCACTTACTTGAATTTAGAGTACCAGTGCACGAGTTTGCATCGTTGCTTGTTACAGTCTGTGCACTCGGGCTGTGTAGTTGTGTAACGGGATAGCCGCAGAATGACACTCTATACACAATGGAATGACCCCGCTCGTAAAAGAAGGCAGAAATATGCGCCCGGGTTAGGTTTGGAGGGTGACTAACTTACGGCATGCCTCAGTCTTTGTTTGGCACCCACTGTGTGCTTCGGTCCAACGTAGAAGTCTAGATCGAGTTTCCAGTCTGATTGTTATTGACTTGGCCCTCACGCCCGAAAACTAGATGTATCAGTTGACGGGGGGACATTCAACGAAAAACAAAACATATAAGAAACAAAAAGCAAAAAAAAAAAAAAAAAAAAAAAAAAAAAAAAGGAAAAATTAAAAAAAAAAGGGGACAAATGCCAAAACGTAAAAGTCGATTATTCAAAAAAGGACATGTTTAGTCTTTATTGAAGACAGTTTACATTAATTATAGTAAGATGTAACTTTGTCATGAGGATTTGTTCTCTCTCTCTCTCTCTCTCTCTTTCTCTCTCTCTCTCTCTTTCTCTCTCTCTCTCTTTCTCTCTCTCCCTCTCTCTCATTCTCTCCATCCTCTTCCTTTCTCTTTATCTCTTTCTCCCTCGCTCTTCCTCTCGCTTTTCCCTCGCTCTATCTCTATGTTCTCTCTTTTTCTCTCTTTTTCCCCTTTCTCTCTCTCTCTCTCTCTATCTATCTCTCTCTCTCTATCTATCTATCTACCTGAGGCACACACTGTCTTTTTCTTTACCCACTATACTTACAAGAAAGTCACCACTTACCAAGGGTCAAAGGCCACTCGAGGATGAGGGTTAATGAATGTAAGGTGATAGTGTAGTAATCGTTAATGGTGTAAGTTGGGTAGAATTTGATTATTTATGGGGCGCGGCTAAACAAAAAGTTGCTTACATTAGATTTGAAGGCTATCATGTTGTATTCAACCAGGAAGCAGGCCAGCAGAACAGTATTCTACAAGCGGGTATTTCTGGGAAAGAAGCTTTATTAATGGAATCTGCGTTTAGATTTGGGCACAAATAAAGGGTGTGGAAAATCGTATATAGTGGTTGTAGCAAGGCGTATATCGCTTCTCTATGTGTGATGTTTCCCCACCTATCTCTCTTTCTCTGTATCTTTTTCTTTTCGCTCTCTCGCCCTCTCTCCTTTTTCATATGTCCGCCTCTCTCCCTCTCTCAGATTCTCTTATTATTTATATTATACTCTTTCTTCCTCTCTATTTCTCTCTCTCTCTTTCTTTCTCTCTCTCATACAAAATAGCCCTTTTTCTTCCCCTTTTCTCTTTTTCGCATCTTTCTTTTTACCACACATTTCTTTGTGCCATCATTTTTGATTTTCCCAATATGCTGTTCATCGCCAATTGACAATCTTATCAGCCCTTATCCTCGAGTGGCCGTTGGACCTTGATAAGCGGTGACGTACTAGCAAAAAAAAAGCGACCCTAAGTAATTCGAATAAAAGGTGTGATGGCCACAAAACAAAGCACGATGCTGATGAAAACTTGAAAATAACATCCCTGGAGTGCGGATCACTGATTAATCATGAATTAAAATTAAATGCTCTTAGATAGCGATGGAACGATTTGAATGACACTTTAACGAAACATGTGATTGGTTGACAGAAAAATGACTACCCAGTGTACACATTGCTAAGGTTGGTCTTTGCAGTATTGCCATAGATGGTAGCGTCATCTGCGTATATGTCGACGAATGAACTTAGAATGTGATTTAGGAGTCATTGATGAAAATAAGAGAGTTGGGTCCATGATGGATCCCTGAGGAACGTCATTATTGATACTTTAAGCTTAAGACTTTTACCATCGACGACAACTTGTATAAACCTATCGAAGAGAAAAAAATTCGATTATTGAGAAAACATTTCTAGATATTCCATCGCTGGAAATGCTGTAAAGTAGAGCTTTGTGCCAATCACTACTAAACGCCTTTGATATGTCAAGAGCTATTGTTCTTGAGAGAAAACTGCCGTCGATATATTCACTGACCCTATGTAAAATTACAATCAGTACATCAGCTGTAGATCTTGCCGAACGGAAACGATATTGCTTGTCGCTGAGTGGGTTGTTTTTGTTGAGGTGGTTAGCAATTTCTTAGGCAACTTATTCATTACTAGGGCTGTGGCAACAGCATATTCTTTTCGTTGTTTTGACTCTTGGGTATATATCAGTTTATATGTTTTATAATGACTGATGTGGTTCTCGGTTAATTGACTGTGTCTTACTGTGTCGGATATATACTTGAGAGTAAAACGAATGAAAAGAATATGCTGTTGTCACAGCTCTACTCGTGACTAGGGCTATGACAACAGCATATTCTTTTCATTGTTTTGACTCTCGAGTATATATCCGACACAGTTAGATACAGTTAAGCAACCGAGAACCATATCACTCTATATAAAAGCATATAAGATATCAACGGATACACACTTGAGAGTCAAAACAATGAAAAGAACATGCTGTTGTCCTAGCCCTACTCATGACACACAAAAGACTACTTAACCTGTACTAAAATGCAGAAGGCCGATTTCTACTCTTTTTTAAATACTGGGCAAACTAATAAGGTTTCCCAAGTTGTTGGGAAGCATTTCTCCTTTATGTGTCGATTGAACAGCTTTGTAAGAATGGATGCTGCTTACAGTTGCAGCTTTTTTGAGTACTATAACTAGAACATTGTCAGGGCAAGTTGCTTTGCTTACATCAACATTCTTGATTAGTGTGGTAACATCACGAACAGATATGTGCAGCTCGCTCAGAGTATTTTCGGTCTTGGGAGGAAATTCGTGAGGTAGAAGACCTTTATCGCATAGGGTTGAGTTTGTTCCAAAGTTCTTAGCAAAGAGTTTGGCTTTTTCAGATGCTAACAAAATCACCCCAGGTCCGTTGGTGATGGTCGGGATAGAGGACACGCATCTAGTTAGAACCTTGTTTGGTATTCGCCAAAACTCATGGGAACCAAGCATTTGTTCTTCTACTTTGGAGTTGATAGACTGAGCACACGAAACGTGCGTTCTCTATTATCCTTTTGCAGTGATTGCTGGCAGTTCTAAAGGTGACTTTAGATTTTAAACATCTGTTACATTTAAAGCAATAGTGCTTTTTATGCAATGGCGGTAGCATATTCACCGAGTGCATCAAGACTGATTGTTCGATTCCTGTTGGATTTTTTGGAGGCTATGTTGCTACCTATGCCAATTTTTTAAAATTCCATTTTCACCTCAAACAAGGCACAGTTCCACTTTGATGTAGGAGGCTACTATCGGGGATATAAGTTGCAGGCATATTATGTAGGGAGATGAGCAGCAAGATGTCCGTTCACATTACACTTGAACTTCTGCATGTCAGTACAGTTGGGAAAGCAGGAACTTAGAAGGGAGTTCCAAAGTCTAGCAGTTCTGGGGGAGAAACTATTAGAGTAGAAGGATTTCTTACATCATGGGATCTCTACTGTGAAGGAGTGAGATTTTGCTGCTTGTCGGGTTTGTCGGGGGTATTTACCATAAAAATACTTGTAGAACAGGCAGAGGAATGCAACATTTCGTCGATTGGACGGAGGTTGAAGCCTAGATCACAGTTCAGGACCAATCAGGTTGGCGACTCTCTTTTGAACCTTGTCGAGGAGCGAGAGACCAGTAGCAGATGCGCTAGCCCAGCTCAGATGCATTCTTTTTAAGCATAGAACGTAGGGAAGTTCCGATGTAAACGTTCGGAAACGGTCCAAGTCAGACATCGATCGAGGAAGAGAAGCGCCATCCACATCTCAACTGGAAAAGCACAAAGAGTACTGCAATGTTGAAGCGATTTATTGCTATCCAATTTCCACAGAAAATCTTACGACAGGTATAATTGAAAAATCGATGGTAAACGGCTGTGACGATGACGCAAACTGGTTGGCAATTGTTACGGAAAAAAAGGAGAGAGTCCTGGAAATCCGTGACGATTCCAGGAATCACATCTGTCCTCAGTAAGCGACCACTAGTAAAACTAAGCAAATGCATGCCTGGTGGTTACTTTCGGGAATGAAACAAAAAATATCGGTACGGTTTACTCGCCAAGAGTTATTTTTTTAGAGATGTGCGCACGGACACGCGCACGCGCGCGTGTTTCCTACGTCATGAGTTGTGAGTGAGAGGGGTGTTCTTAGATGAATATTTATTGTTATAAATCCTACCCCCACTCTCACCAAAAATAGACTATAATGGCAGTCTTGCTTACGAATGCGTCACGGATTCAACGTCAACTTAAACTCAACTTAAAGGGCCATTCTTTTCTCTTTCTTTTTTTTAGAAATCTCCTGAAGGGGCTTCGGAAGTCCACATTCAAAACTCCCTATAGTCTTTCTGCCTTTTTCTCTGTCTTTCTTTGTCTCTCTTTTTCACATATAAATACACACATACACATACACACGTGTGTGTGCGTGTGTGTAAGACTCTACCTCTTTTCGTCTCATTTAACTAAGTGGGAAGAGTACAATAGACACTTTGTTTACTTCCGCTTCGACTCGACGATTTTCAAAATGCACTCAGTAACCTCGGCACAGATTTAAGTTTTTCTCCTCCTCCTTCTCCTCCTCTTCTTCCTCTTATCTTCTTTTTATTTCTAAGTCCGTCTTCTTCTCCGACTTCATCGTTTTCTTCCTCTATATTTTCTATACTGATATTTCCTGTTTTCTTCCAATACATACGTATATATGTATACCTATATTCTCTCTCATACACACCATAAATACATGCACACACACACACACACACACACACACGCATATATATATATATATATATATATATATATATATATATATATATATATATATATATATACTTTTATATTACTACATATTTAAATGTGTACGCGTACGTGAAAATATCTGTTTTAATATTTGTTAATGAAGGGAAGTGGTCAGTTTGTTTTCGCCTCCGAATGGACCCTTTTCTTGAGAGTCGGATCTTATACAATTAATTAAAAAAAAAAAACGATTGTTTTATAAGCTGTTGAGTATTTTGTACTGAATGACCCAGACTATTTTTAAGTATGTTAAGTATTTTTAAACACATCGAAAGATGCACACGTCACGTAGTCCGATGTAATTACGTTGAATTTAATAAACATCACACTTTTAATAGGATTTTCAAGTGATATTCACTTTTTACGATATTTTTGTTTAAAGTGGAAGTACAGAATAGTTTTTTAAAAAAATCTTCATATTAACATCAAAATTGTAAACAATAACGTGATTATTTTAATGCATCTTTTTGTTGGCTTTAGTCGAAAAGCTGAAAAGATATCTCCTGGAAAGGACAAACTGGTAAAACCTTTTCACCATGCCAAGAAGCTGTCTGAAGGAATTTATGTCGAAATCCTGCATCTTGAAACTGTTAAGAACCCAGAAAATTTAACTTCCTTTGCACAAAGTATACCTGAAATATTTTATGAATAATTATTTTCGTTTATAAGAAAATGATCTCTCGGTTATAAATTACACTGGCCAACAAATTTTTATTGCCCAAGGTTTCTAAGCTGATTTAGAATAATTTGGAGCTGCTGATTCCAAAAATCATTTTTCTCATCAGGTAAAGTTGATAAGATATTTGCTATTTTATACCTTTTTTACCTTAATATTTGGTGTCCTGCCTTCTTGTTTTGAACCCATCCTTTAAGTTACTCTTAACTAAAAAGTTACTTTCTTCCTAATTTTCTCTTCTGGTTGGTCGTTACTTCCTTTTTGCAACCACTGGCGACATAGCACGCCTCTTTTTTTTATTCCCTCATATCCCTGGTCTCAATTGTATGTTTTACTCATTTATTCTACTTTACAATGTGTTTGTTTACTTTGTCATGCAACGTGGAATTTCATGTTCTATTTCTTTACGAACTTATTCTTTCGATTTCTTTAACTCCTTCATTTTCCTATCCTCGTTTTGTTTTTACTTTCTCAAACCCGCCATTTTTACTTCTTTCAGTTTTCACTTTTTTCTTTAAATAAATATACCTGTAGATTATATACTAGTCTTCAGAGTCGTTATTTTATTTTTTTTTAGAATAGTTTATCTGACTGTGAAGAGTAGGTGCGTGCGACGACAATACATTCTACCATCATAATTACAATTGTAGGTTGAAATTGTGATGTATGTTTATTGATTATGACACCATAAACCTTACAGTAAAACTCAAATTTGCTATACAATGAGGTATGTAGTTGGTAAGAAATGGACACTGTGTAGTAAATAGGCCTACCCATTGTGGCATGTTTTTGTTGATTTCTGTATCAAAGTAAAGTTTATTCTCTTGATGTTAGGAATTCATTTATAAGTCAGACAGGAAATAATTAAGCTGCATTTTTTTTTCGTTGCAGATTTTTTTAGCAAAAAGTAAGCATAACCACATCATCTCCTAGCTGACGTTGTTTAAACAATTCAAATGTGTTTTACTATATTTGCGGAGAATATACGTTGAAAACTAACAGGAAATAGATCAGTGAATTTGTGAAGTGAGCTTATCTTGATTACTTCAAAGTGATGTTGGGTGATCAAGATAAGGTATGGGTATCCCATATTATATGCAAGCAATGTGTTGAATATCTTCGACAGTGGACAAAAAAAGAATAGAAAGTAACTTCGCTTTGGTATTCCAATGGTCTGTCGTGAACCGAAAAACCATTTCGCTGACTATATTGCAACGACGTTGCGATATATTGCAACGACATTGCAATATATTGCAAGAACGTTGCGATATATTGCAAGAACGTTGCGGCCTGCTGCTGCAGCTGGGTGTCGAATAATATTATTCTCAAGATTGGCGTCTTTTCATAGACAATTCAAAAAGAAGTTTAAAATGTGTTATTCTTTACAATAGCAACTTATATGATCATTCAACGACCCTAAAAAAATGATGAAATCAAATATGATGAAATCAAATATGATGAAATCAAATATGTTCTGGAAAACATTTCATACAGACACCACCGATGGATCACGTGTGTCGATTTGAAAATGGTTGAGTTTCTCATCGAGCTACAAGGTGGCTACACAAAATTGCTTTTTTTGTTTGTAGAATAGCAGAACCAGAACACGACACTGGATAAAAAAAAATATTGGCCTATGCGCAGTGAACTCATTCATGAGCTCTCTCAATGTTTTGGCTTCTCCTTTAATGGAGCGTTACAAAATTGTGTTTCCTCCTCTTCTCATAAATCTTGGCACCATGAAACAGTATGTGAAGGCTCTTGAGAAAGATGGCGACTGTTTCAAATATACTTGCATGAAATTTCCAGGTCTAACCATGGAGAAACCATAGAGCAATTAAAGCTGCAATTTTTTATGGACCCTAGATTCAAAATTTAATGAATGATGTAACTTTCTGTAATTTTATGGATCCTGCAGAATTGAGAGCCTGGATGGTATTTACGAACGTAATAAAATTCTTCTTCGGAAAAATGAAGGCGCCCAACTACAACGAGCTTGTTGAAACATTACTCATAAGTCTCCATAAACCGGGTGCAAATGTCAGCATCAAGTTACATTTCGTGCATAGCCATTTTGCCCATTTTCCAAAAAATGTGAATGATGTGAGCAACATTATTGCCCTTAGATTAAATGAAAAATCCTTTATATAAGAGGGGTGTAATCCCTTGAAAGAAAATTTAAAAAAGACAAAATAAAAATAAAATTCAAGGAGGGGTGTGCATTCTACAATTACTCCCCAGTGTGTGTGTGTGTGTGTGTGTGTGTGTGTGTGTGTGTGTGTGTGTGTGTGTGTGTGTGTGCGTGCGTGCGTAAAAATATCAGGAAATAATAATTAATTGATTGAGAAATATTTTAACGTGAAAGTTACAAGTGAAATCTTTTCAGAGCAAATCTAAAAAAAAAAAAATAAAAAAAATGAAAAGTCCCCCACATACACGTTTTGAACTGTTTTTACGTATTTTAAAAATGTTTGGAACTTATGACCCCACCACTCCGTTTCCCATTTTTGCCCCTCCCACCACTAAATTTGAAAAAATGCTGACGATCATATGTCTTGTTTACCGCTAGGTGGCCAAGAAGTGGAAGTTCATTTTACGTTAAGTTTATATAAGAAAAGTGATCCCTCATTCTAAAATGTTACATTTATTTTTTTCAATTCCTTCTTTTATATTATCTTTAAATGCTGTGGAAACGTATCAGTCAAAAGAAAAGTAGATTTTTATTTCTTTTTAGAAGGTAAACTACGCTGGATTAGGTTGTAATAAATATCAATTTTTTTAATATGTAAATTGATCAAGTGGTAGTTCTTTTTTTTGTTGTTTTTTTATGTTAGAAAAACATATTTGTTTTGTTTTTTGTTTGAAAACGATTCAAACTTTAAATGAAAATATAAGCGAAATAATCGTTTTAAAAATTTGGGTCGCTAAAAATGCATTGCTTTTATTATGTCATTATTAAAGTAATATTCATGAATGTACGGGGAAAAAATGACATACAAAAGAACCATTCGCAAAATGCCCAAAGATTATTAGTGTACCTTATTATTTTGAAAGAAAAAACAGTATAGTATTTAAGCGGAACGATTTTATTGATTTGTAACGCAAACCAATAAAAAAGAAATTTTCAGTTAGGAGTGTAGAAAAATATAATGTATAAATACATTTAAAATAAATAAAATAAGAAGGAACACAATCCATAAATTGCCGATTTAAACAAAAACAAAAAAAAAAAATAAATAAAAACAATGCCTTTATGGCTCAGTTTTTATTTACTTACGCATATGCAGAGTTTTTTTTAAACCGGAAGTCGTAAACTAGATGGGCGGTTTCAACGCCCAAGCAAGACGATTTGCGTTTTATATTACAATAAATATAAATCGGCGTTGTGTTTTCTGGGATATACGTGTTGTTTAAATTTTAAAATAAAATACGTATAATATACGTTTATAAGCCAAATTACAATGCAATATTATGCATATCAAACAAATGTTTATTTCTTTAAAAATTAATATATCAGCGATAGACGCCATCTTTCAAGATTTTATACATTTTTTTACAATTAATTAAGTTTCATGATTATCAGTTTTCATAATGGAAGATATATATATATATATATATATATATATATATATATATATATATATATATATATGCAATTATATGAATGCAACTTTGCCTATGTGTGTGAGTGAGTTCCTTATAGACTTCGAAATGGCTGAACAGATTTTCTTTAATTCTACTTTAGTGTATAAGTCTGGGAGTGATCTTAGTTAAGTTTAATTACCGATAATCAATAATTTTAACGCATCTATCATCGATAAAGCTATTTTTCTATGTCGTCGCTTAGCAACTTTGATAGAATAACAGGCCATGAAAATTCTACTGTTGGTAAGTTGATACCGTGTTTTGATTTTGTTTTTTAGTTTTTTTTGTATGATGTGATCTGTGGGTTCAAACTCTGCACGTAAAATTTTTTAACTTTTTTTTTTTCACTAACTGCAACGAATCTTATAAGACTTGAAAATGTATGGTTTTTTTTTGTTTGTTTTTTAGTTTTATGTTTTTTTTTTCATGACGTGGTCTGTAGGTTCAAACCCCGCGCGTAAATTTCTTAATTTTTTTTTCGTTGACTGAAAAGAAGTTTATTCATAAGACTGGAAAATTTACGTGTGTACGTATATTTTCAAAATATCTATCATTTTTGCAATATAAAACTGGAATATTACAGTACTTTGATTAAACTTTATAATTAATTATAGAAAAAAATCGTAAAATAAGCAAAGATAATTTCTTCGTCAAAATAAAGAAAAATACATTTGAATTTCACTCAAGTCACTTAAAATAATAAAACTTCAAATAAAACGTTTTAACTAAGTTTGCTTTAAACTTAGTGTTTGCTATAAAATGATTATTTTCTTTAATCAAAAATTCACAGACGGTAATACCTCCAGCAATTACAGTACAAACACAACATGTTTTTATATTAAAAAAGTGTTTTAAATTTTACATCTCTCTACATCCCCCGAGTTGTCTACTGCTGTTTTAATTCCCTCTTCCCTGCTACTGTCACTTCTTTTTTAACACCTCTCTACACCCCTGCACACTCGAGCAACGCCGGTTACCTCCACTAGTATATATATATATATATATATATATATATATATATATATATATATATATATATATATATATATATGTCAGACATTAAGAGATTATAGATAGATATAAATACCCGTTTACATACACTTTTTCATGATAAAGCTAGAACCCAGAATTAGATGGAATCGAGCAATTGCATCGACAACGGACAACGTCAGACCCAAAGTGTCTGAGAAGTCGGCTAATTTCAGTTAATGTTTGTAGATGTGATGTCTACCGCCTGCATACCAGCAGTAACTATCTTAGTTGTATATGACGCGTGATTTGTCACATAGTAGAATGTAGAACTAGATAAAATATTAAAATTAAAATCGTGGCCCATACGGTTATGTCGTCAGTATTGCACAATTCATGCATGCGACGACCTGAGTTCGCGCCTGTGTCGGAGCACGAAGCACGTCACTGATGAGATGCAGTACATCGAACCCCACTTTGGGTCTGGCGTTGTTGTCCGTTGTCGATGCAATTGCTCGATTCAATTTAATTCTGGGTTCTAGCCTTATCATGAAAAAGTGTGTGAACGGATATATATATATATATATATATATATATATATATATATATATATATATGTGTGTGTGTGTGTGTGTGTGTGGACAGAGTATACGGTATTGTAATTTGTTTTATAGAATGTGCACTTATATTTATTTTAAACATATTTTGTTTGTGGTTTCTTTCTCTCATAGGAAACAAGGACACTGTTAGAAGTCAGCTTTCGACGTGGGTGATCGTCAAGTGGGCACATTTAATGTATAGATTATTTCTTAATTCTACTTGAATATTTTCAATTATAAAATAATAAACAGCAATAAAGCGTGTTGTTGTGTTTCGTTATTATTGCAGCAACGTAATTAAATGGAGCATTATAGCAAAACAACTGAAATGTAATAAACGTGATAATGATGATGATGATAATGATGATGATGATTTTAAATGTTTTTCTGCTTACTTTTTTTTGTATTCAATGTAAATTGTTTTATTAGTTTTTTTGTATTCAATACAAATTATTTTATTAGTTTTTTTATTCAATGCAAATTGTGTTATTAGTTTTTTTTATTCAATGCGAATTATTTTATTAATTTTTTTATTCATGCAAATTGTTTTATTAGTTTTTTTTATTCAATGCAAATTGTTTCATAAGTTTTTTTATTCAATGCAAATTGTTTTATTAGTTTTTTTATTCAATGCAAATTGTTTTATTAGTTTTTTTATTCAATGCAAATTGTTTTATTAGTTTTTTTATTCAATGCAAATTGTTTTATTAATTTTTTTGTATTCAATTTAAATTGTTTTATTAGTTTTTTATTCAATGCAAATTGTTTCATTAGTTTTTTTATTCAATGCAAATTGTTTTATTAAGTTTTTTATTCAATGAAAATTGTTTTATTAGTTTTTTTATTCATGCAAATTGTTTTATTAGTTTTTTTATTCAATGCAAATTGTTTTATTAGTTTTTTTATTCAATGCAAATTGTTTTATTAGTTTTTTTATTCAATGCAAATTGTTTTATTAATTTTTTTGTATTCAATTTAAATTGTTTTATTAGTTTTTTATTCAATGCAAATTGTTTCATTAGTTTTTTTATTCAATGCAAATTGTTTTATTAAGTTTTTTATTCAATGAAAATTGTTTTATTAGTTTTTTTATTCATGCAAATTGTTTTATTAGTTTTTTTATTCAATGCAAATTGTTTTATTAGTTTTTTATTCAATGCAAATTGTTTTATTAATTTTTTTATTCAATGCAAATTGTTTTATTAGTTTTTTATTCAATGCAAATTGTTTTATTAGTTTTTTTTTATTCAATGCAAATTGTTTTATTAATTTTTTGCATTCAATATAAATTGTTTTATTAGATTTTTTTATTCAATGCAAATTGTTTCATTAGCTTTTTTATTCAATTTAAATTGTTTTATTAGATTTTTTTTATTCAATGTAAATTATTTTATTAGTTTTTTTTATTCAATGCAAATTGTTTTATTAGTTTTTTATTCAATGCAAATTGTTTTATTAGTTTTTTTTATTCAATGCAAATTGTTTTATTAGTTTTTTTTATTCAATGTAAATTGTTTTATTAGATTTTTTTTATTCAATGTAAATTATTTTATTAGTTTTTTTTATTCAATGCAAATTGTTTTATTAGTTTTTTTTATTCAATGTAAATTGTTTTATTAGTTTTTTATTCAATGCAAATTGTTTCATTAATTTTTTATTCAATGTAAATTGTTTTATTAGTTTTTTTATTCAATGTAAATTGTTTTATTAGTTTTTTTATTCAATGTAAATTGTTTTATTAGTTTTTTTATTCAATGTAAATTGTTTTATTAGTTTTTTATTCAATGTAAATTGTTTTATTAGTTTTTTGTTCAATGTAAATTGTTTTATTAGTTTTTTTATTCAATGTAAATTTTTCTATTAGTTTTTTTATTCAATGTAAATTGTTTTATTAATTTTTTATTCAATGCAAATTGTTTTATTAGTTTTTTTATTCAATGTAAATTGTTTTATTAATTTTTTTATTCAATGTAAATTATTTCATGAGTTTTTATTCAATGTAAATTGTTTTATTAGTTTTTTTATTCAATGTAAATTGTTTTATTAGTTTTTTTATTCAATGTAAATTGTTTTATTAATTTTTTATTCAATGCAAATTGTTTTATTAGTTTTTTTATTCAATGTAAATTGTTTTATTAGTTTTTTATTCAATGTAAATTGTTTTATTAGTTTTTTTTATTCAATGCAAATTGTTTTATTAGTTTTTTATTCAATGTAAATTGTTTTATTAGTTTTTTATTCAATGTAAATTGTTTTATTAGTTTTTTTATTCAATGTAAATTATTTCATGAGTTTTTATTCAATGTAAATTGTTTTATTAGTTTTTTATTCAATGTAAATTGTTTTATTAGTTTTTTTATTCAATGTAAATTATTTCATGAGTTTTTTTATTCAATGTAAATTGTTTTATTAGTTTTTTATTCAATGTAAATTGTTTTATTAGATTTTTTTATTCAATGCAAATTTTTTATTAGTCTTTTTATTCAATTTAAATTGTTTTATTAGTTTTTTATTCAATGTAAATTGTTTTATTAGTTTTTTATTCAATGTAAATTGTTTTATTAGTTTTTTATTCAATGTAAATTGTTTTATTCTTTTTTATTCAATGTAAATTGTTTTATTAGTTTTTTATTCAATGCAAATTGTTTTTGCACCCATAAACATAACATTATACACATACGTAATAACAATGTACGGCACTCGTCTGCTTTCAATAAAATTCCCCAATTATCTTCTTTTCATTCTTTCATTCTCTCTGTTTCCCTTGTACTTCTCTTTTCGCGAGAGCGGTGAATTGATAGCAACAGTAGTCGCTGGCGCGACGTGGTTGCTATGGAAAGCAGTAAAAAAAAAACGTCGCTCACCTCCTAACGAATTTTAACGATTTTGAACACGACTAAATTCATCTTAACTTTTGTTTTACGGAACGAAAATTGACATTTTTTTCACAATATAGCTGAGAAGGTGATCTATAAACTCTAATAATTGTTTGAAATTTGGTAAAAAAATGAGTGAGCGATGGAGCTTTAAAGCAGTTCTAAATGACTAAAACTGCCACTTAATTTTATCATTCCAACACTACCGTGTTTGAATGATAAAACAACGTAGAAGTATTTAAACAGTACTTCTAGTACTACTATTAGTAGTAGAACTACTGTTACTACTATTATTAATACTATTCCTCCTCCTCCTCCTCCGCCTGCTACTACTACTACTACTTCTACTACTACGAGTAGTAGTAGAAGTAATAGTAGTAATAGTGTTACAAGTACTAACACTTGTAGTACTAGTACTACTATTACTACTACTATTAGTACTACTATTACTATAATTACTATTATTACGACTACTAGCAATACTACTACAATTGCTGCTACTACTAATACAACTGATATCTTTGTTAATAACCACTACTATTGCTGGTGCTTTACTGCTATTGTTGCTGAATCTAAATAATTCAGCCAGGGCTTAGCTTGAACAGTACTTTTCCCATCAGAAACCAATGTTTTATCAACCGACGAAATTCAGATTTTTCCCCCATTGTTTTGACAACAGTAGATTCATTTAAATGCCTGCAATTTTATAAAATAATAATTTGACCGGACTCCCGTTTTGACTCATGACATCTGAATATTAGTACCTTATAAAACTAGTGTTTCATTTATCAGCGGCGCCCTCTATATGTAAGGAGAGTTGAAAATGATCCTTCGGTTCACTTTCAGAAGCCTCGTATTATCTCCCCTTATTTTTATGAATGCTTTTCTTTTTTCTCTTTTTTTTTAAATTTTTTTTTGACAAATAGTGGAGGATTGTTGTTTTCTGGGTCGCCATTAGCAATTGAAATATGTTATATCTTTTTTTTTTTTTTTTTCATTAATTTGAAAATAGTTTGAATTTAGAAATCAAATAACAATATGTCTGGGGGGGTTCTTAAAATAAATAAAATATTTATTTTTAAGTTTCCTAAATTTCAAAGTAAACGCCATAATAATAGAACATTTTTTTCTTTCCCTTTTTATATCATATACATTAACTGAGAGAAATGCCTTCGACAAACAGAATAAAACGGAAAATATAAAATGGACCTTGTGTTTACTTTCGATAACCTCGTAACTCTTGCTTCCTGAATTCTGTCCTTTAGTTCAAACATTCCATGAGCAATGTTTCTGACAAAAGAGGAGAAATTGCTATTTTCTAGGTGGGAATCTATACATCAAGCACTTGTTGTTGGTTAATCTTGATCATGAAAAATTATTTTTAACTTCGAACATCTAGTGGCTTCATGCCTTGTCTGGAGCGATTTCTATATAATAAAGAGACAAAAGAACATTCTATCATTATGGCGTCGACGCCAAAAATTAAAAATAAAACTTAAAATAAATATATCATTTAGTTAGTGAAGCGTTATTTGCTTAGAACCTATTTCTACTGCTTCATCTGTGTCATTTTTGTGCCATTTTATGGTGTCATTTTTATCCGTGCCATTTCATAGTGTCACTTTTTCAGCATCAGTTTTATTGTAATTTATGATGATTATTATAGATGTTAGTTTTGTTGGTAGTTTAAAATAAAGTGAAAAATATTATTTTATCATTAACTAGCAGTGAGGCCCAATTTTAATTTTTTATTTTTCAATGATGATCAACAAATGTTTCACAATCCCATATTTTGATTGTCATCAAAATCGGTGAAATCACCCATTTTTCAATCAAATCGATTGATTACCTACTCTAATTGAGGACTCATCGCGGTGCACCGGAAAGAAACGTCACATGCCTCCTCGCAGTGACTTAGTCCACAATACATTGTAGTCTACATTTCACTGTCGGGCACCTACTGTTGATTTTATTAAATTATTTTTTATATATAATGGCTCGAAGTAAAGTTTCAAATAGAAAAGTCAAGTATCATGTTTCAGTTGTGCTCTAAACAGAAACATTCATTTCGAACGCGCCCATGTCATATCAAAGAACCTACTGTGGATTTTATATATCGGACCTTTCGGCTTGTGTGATAATAAAACTTCTCAAATGCACTTGTGATGTTAGGCTGTGTAAGGTGTTAACTTTGGTTAAAATCGCCTGTTCCTTCTTACATCGAATTTTTTCGTTCATCGATTATCGATATTTATCGAAGACATTCCGATACAAAACCTATTTAAGAATACTGGTAGACACATAAAGTACCTTCTTGTAAAATTTCAAGTCTGTGGAGAACTGTCTCTCTCTCTCTCTCTCTCTCTCTCTCTCTCTCTCTCTCTCTCTCACACACACACACACACACATACACACACACAAAGTTCCTTTTAAATAATAATAGTTAGATCGAATAGATAGAAAAATCAGCAATCGAAATTTGCTTTTGAACAAGCAAACAAACAAACAAACAAATTTAAAGAGTCGTTTCTGTTATCCTAAATTAGATTCAATTTTCTCTGGTACTGATACTGATTCAAAATAATTGACCTTGGATCAAACGGCCAATAAACATTTTCCGCCACACTCCATTTATAGACTAACAAACATGGTCGAAAAATGGTTATATAATAGTTTATGAAAGCTGCTTCAGAAAAAGCATAAAGTCACTTGATGCAAGGAGCTATAAAACAATATAATTTAACTCAAGACGAGAGATAACCGTTGACCTTAGTCTTAAAAAAGCCAAGACTATAAATAAATAAGACGGAAACAGGAAGAAAGTTCGACATTTCTTGCAAAGAAGCTACTGAAATAGGAAGACGTAGTTTAACGCGGCGCTTCAACAGCAAATTAATGAAGACTATTAGACCATTTGAGTTAAACGGGCTGGAACAAAGGAAGCCGGGAATAAATCAGGCAATTCTGATAATTGATTAAGAAAGCGAAAATGATAGTCATTACCTTAATGTTTCCGAATTTTTTAGACGAGTATTGATAATTTAGATTATTTGGACAACTGCTTTCACTTTGAGTATTATTCTCATAACGTTTCGGACGATGCAATCTCCAACCTTCTTCAGGTGTATCTTGTCCAACTTGGAAATCTTTCTGTTCAAACGCGGGAATCAGTACGGGATTTTTAATACAACTGATTACTTAACCCATCAGGGTAGTATGCTCTCGTCCTTCCAACCTTGCCGAGTAGAAATCCCAAGTTATTCGCAATTGTATTCTTAGTATTGCTCGCACTGACGATTGAACCTTCAATCTCAAGAAAAGTGTAACTTGGAACTGTGTTTAACCCAGTACTTTATCCGTTACGCTATGTGTCCTAAACATTGTGAGAATTACACTCAAGATGCAAACGGTAATCTAAATAATCCAAATACTATAGATTATTATTAGAGCTATGACAGCAGCATATTCTTTTCATTGTTTTGACTCTCGAGTATATATCCGACACAGTTAGACACAGTTAATCGCCTGAGAACCACACCACTCTATATAAAAGCATATAAGATATCAACGGATACACACTCGAGAGTCAAAAACATGAAAAGAATGCTGTCATAGCCCTAATTATTAAAAAAAAAAAAATACTCATTGGAACATGCGCTGTTTCGCTATCGTAACCGCGGTCAGCAGAATGCTCACCAAAACTGAGAGATCTTAATGTCTTAATTTGTATTTGATAAATAGGATCAATTAGGTCTTAAGGATCCAAGAAACTAAATAAAATGAAGAGAACGGTTTTAAGTCTATGCCGGTTGATAATCGACGTACACGTGATCTGTAACTAAACAGATTTAAAAAAAAAAAAAACAGGAAATTGGCGATATATTAAATATTTATTTTTATTAACGTAGTGTGCGTTTTTTTTTTTTTTGTTTTTTTTTAATTCACAAAACTTTTTAATAAACAAACGTACGTCTCAGTTCAAACAGGGTAGACCTGAAATCATCCATTTCATTTTTTTTCCGGGGTGCTTGAAACCTAGATAATTCCATAAATGTTACAGAAAAAAATAACATTAACTTGCATTAAAATAAGATTGTTCTGCAACCTTCTTCCCAAATTCTTTTAATTATTTTTTTTATTCAAATGTTGCCATTTTTCGTGTGTGTGTGTGTGTGTGTGTGTGTGTGTGTGTGTTTTCGTATGCACACTTGAACCTCGATGGAGAAACACGTAAAAAGAAAAGTTGAGTGTTCTACAAGTCCATGGAAGCAAATATGGCCACCAGAAAGGATTTTTCTTTTGTTCTTTTAGTCAGGTGAAGGTCCAACTTATTTGTTGAATGAGATACAGCATAAAAAAGTCAGTAAGGGGAGGGGATAATAGTCGATGGGGGGGGGGGTATACGTCCCCCAAATGATTTATGAACGTGGACTTTACTATAAAAAAAAGAAAAAAATATACCCACAAAAGCAAACGGCATTGTTCTGCTGGTAAGTGGTCCGTGCGTTCGTTGTTAACATTGTTGCATGCGGTTCTTGTCCACCCCCACCCACGCAGTCTCCGGGGTCAGCAACTCGTTTTAAAGATGACATTTCAGGCACCGTGTCGTTAATATTCTCACTGGGCGCATTGGGACACGACCTTTGTAAAAGTAGGCTTGTTCACTGAAAAATGACGTCATGCATGTGGTAAGCAAACGAGATCTGTCGAACACACTGTCGATAATGAATGAGAGTTTTTTAAAGCATTAGAAAACTTTGAAAAATGCATTAAAAAGAGCGCGATTTATACCGAAATTGAACTTTAATCAATATTAAATAAAAAAAAAATATTTAAATAAAAACAAGAATTAATTTAAAAGAAAAATTGTTCTGTTGTTGCGTTTAAAGTAAAGAAACATCAGGTTGTCTCATGGATTTTAAAGATTAAAATTCGTTTATTATTTTAATCGTGAAACCATTATTTACATTTTTACATATAAAGTCAAGCAATGCCGATATACAAACCAGTAGCATACTTTTTTAATACCAAACAATTACTAGATCAAAGATTAAATAATTTAAGAGAAAAATTAACACCCTTATATGTCTACATGTAGTGTGTACCCGTTCTTTTCGAAGCGCATTGTTCATCTGCTTAAACGTGACTCGTTAATAATAGCTTTGGCGTCAGCAGATAAGCGAAATTGCTTGGCCTTGTCTTACGAAGGTCGTGGTTGGAGACTGCGAAGAACATTTGCGAGGTTCGAGGTAATGGAACGAATCCTTTTTTTTTAGAGGCGACTAAACATCTATGCAAGAGGTCCTGTCCGTTTAAAAAAAAAAAGATTTTTTTTTTAAATGAAAATTCAACACACCACACATTAGGGTATTTTTTTTTTCTGAATAAATTTTTTATATGAATTATAAAGGAACAAATATCAATTCGCTTGCACATTTTTTTTAAATTTTATAAAGAATCTATTATTATTATTATTATTATTATTATTATTATTATTATTATTATTATTATTATTATAATAATAATAATA
>NC_136483.1:144856066-144858566 GCF_053919585.1 Euprymna scolopes
ATATAGGTTCAACCGCTCTTTTTTGTGTGCTTTTTAGAGGGAAGCGTAGATATCTAGTGATCTGACCTATTTAAAACCTAGGTGTAGTTTAATGTGTACTTTTATCTATCTCTATATATATTTTTTTAATATTATGTTAGTTTATATATATATATATATATATATATATATATATATATATATCATCCACATACAGTACTGTTTCGTTGTATCACAACTCATCAGTGCGGCTAGAAACACCTTTCCCCAGCCGTGGATTGAACATACAACCGTCGCATTGACAGCTCTCACGAGTCGGCTACGAATCAGTGCTGTAAATATTTTTTCCTAGAGAATATATATATATATATATATATATATATATATATATATATATATATATATATGATAATGTATGTACATGTATGTTTATTTTATTTATTTATTTTCTATTTTTATTGCTAATTTTAAAATTATTTTGTATCGCTATCATAGAATAAAGTGTATTCTGTGTACACAGTTGTTCGCTATTTCTCTCCTACAGTTTAATAGATGTTAAAGTATAGGATAGCAATTTTTTATGAAGTCATAATCTAATCGTCTAGGTCTCTACATGTTTTTCCTTGTCTTACTATTTTCCATTCGAGTACCGGCGAACGTCCGCTTTCTTTGAGTTCCCAGTATTGGTTTACTAGTGTTGTTTTCATTCGGTGTTTTTTGTATTTTTGTACGTACTTTTTGGTAATAGTATCTGGTTTTGAAATCTAAAGAAGTCATATCTACGTAATATTTCTTGTTATTCGGGTTTTCTTTCGCAAATATTGTGGCCTGGTAAACTATGCTTTTGGTTAGACATTTATTTTGAAGTGAGCAAAGTGTGCGGGATCTACAGTTGCATTTACCTTGTTCGTTATTAGTATTTTTATTTTTATTTCTACTATGGGTGCCGTTGTCTGGAGTGGGTTTATTATTATTATTATTATAATTATTATTATTATTATTATTATTATTATTATTATTATTATTATTATTATTATTATCATTATTATTATTATTATTATTATTTCTACTATGTGTCCTTTGTGTTAGTTTTATTTTTGTCATGATGTCCACTTTTTATTCATTTTGTTATCGTTTTAATTGCTTTTATTTAATATTTTGTTATTATGTGCTTTAATTACCATCTCTAAATTTTCGCAGCGGCTGTATGATAACTTTAGGTAATTTTTATTGAAAATTTTGTGTAAGGAATTGGTTACGTGGAAGTGCTTTTCGATGAGATCTAAAAATTTCTTGCCAAGTTTTGTTTTTGACATTTGATTGTATGGCGTCATATATTAGATTATATTACTTTTTCTTCTATTTTTAATTTTATTATAGTTATTGGTGTTTTGTTGCTTATATTCAATATCAATATTTTGTATCCGCTATTTTTAGGACTGTTTCGTAGATATTGATTGAGCTGTTAAATGCATTTTCATCGCTTGAGTTATTGCTGAGTCTACTTACGATCAATTTAGGAATCTGTTTTATAATTGATGGCGGGTGATAGCTCTACCTATGTATTGAACACTGTTGAAGTAAATACTTAAAGTTTACGCATAAAATTATACTTTTGCATATTAATTAATGTGATTAAATAAAGTAGTCACACACACACAGACACGCACACGCATATATATATATATATATATATATATATATATATATATATATATATATATATATATATATATATATAGATGTAAAAATTTGACGATGATACGGACGAAATTTAAAAGGCGAACCATTATAAGGTATATATATCTTTGTTAAATTTTCTTAAAAGCATCTTATTTTAACCATACATTTAAACTCAATTTAACTTTATGATTTTATTGTAATTTTTATTCTCAATTTATCTTACTTTGTTTATCAACATCAAAAAAGTAACTATTTTCCTTTATATTTAAATATTTTTCAGATACATCTGCCTTACTTTTAAAAAAGCTAGGTTTATTTTTGCTGTCTTAAAAAAACACACAATATCTTTGCTGATGAGCAGACTTTGTTTCAAAAAACTATATATTAAAATTATTGTCCATGACTTAGTGTCTATCTTAATAAAAACATATTTTTCCGAAACGATCGTACAATTTATTGATTGTTTTGTTCCTCCTTATGAAACCGATTTTTAATTTTTAATTTTAACTAAAAATTATCAATCATCTTACTAGTAATATATATATATATATATGGTGTTCCAAAAGTCTTGAGCAGATTTTGACATTGAATATTTTCAACACTATAGGATATAAAAACACGTCTAATTTCAAGTTTTTTATGGAATGTTCAAAGATGTTTAATGTGAAAATCAGTAGTCACACGTAAAACACCAAACCGAAAGTCCAATTCTTTCAAAACGAATCACAGAATTGCGTTTTCAAAGGTGGCAACAGCGTCAGTTAATTTGGGTCTTCAGCTTATCCACATCTCTTTGTATGGAAGACACATAGACCAGTCCTTTAACAAATCTCCGCAA
>NC_136483.1:144863566-144868566 GCF_053919585.1 Euprymna scolopes
TTTGTAGAAATAAGTAGTTATCGAGATATAAATAGTGGTTTTATGCATTGTATTCTTTGGCGGCCATCTTTGTTACGCGCGTAGATTTGTTTATGACGCGCGCAAGCGTGTAAAAAAGATGGCCGCCAGAAATTACAATGCATTATACAACTTTTTATATCTCGATAACTACTATTTCTGCAAAATTTCAATGCGATTTCTGTATTCAGCATAGTCGAAAACGTACAAAAGTCGTCATTTAAAAGAAAATTGTGGAAGTGGGCCTAATCTAAAAATTGACCGTTTTTTTATTCAATTGTAAGGTTAAAGTACAGAATAGATACAAAACACCCTCTTCTCCCCATGTTACGAATGGCTTTTTAAATAATAACGTTATTATTTCAGCACGGATCAATAAATGCACGAGTACCCAATTTCTTTAATAAAGAAAAAGCATTCATATTTTCTTATATAAAAACAACTTCTGTAAAAATAAAAAAGAAAAAACGTGTACTTTCAATTTTTGTAAAAAAAGGTTTTCTTAAAAAAAAACCAAAAATACGGTAAAAAAAAAGCAAACAACAAAACATTAATCGGTATTCATTAATAACGTTATTATTTAAAAAGCCATTCTTAACGTGGGGAAGGGAGGGGTTTTTGTGTCTAATCTGTACTTTAACCTTACAATTGAATAAAAAAAACATATCATAAATACGATTTTAAAAAATAGCGCTGATCACTCTCTGGTACAGAATAAAGTACAGAATAGTTAGAAAACATCCTCCCTCCCCATGTTAAGAATGGCTTTCTAAATAATGTTAATGCTTCAGTACTGTTCCTTGTCTGCTTAAGTTTAACTTTTGTTTATTAAATTGTTAGGTGAAAGTCCAGAATAGTTACAAAACACCCCTATTCCCATGTTAAGAATGGCTTTCTAAATAATAACGTCATTATTTCAGCAGGATAGCTTCTCTGCATAAGTACCATGTTTTGTTTTTAAATTGTTCGGTGAAAGGACAGATTAGTTACAAAATACCGTCCCCATGTTAAGAATGTCTTTCTAAATAACATTATTTCAGCACAGTATTTTCTATACATACGTACTATCTATTTTTGTTTATTAAATTGTTAGGTGAAAGTATAGAATAGATGCAAAAATCCCTCCCCATGTTAAGAATAGCTTTCTAAATAACGGTGTTATTTCAGCACGGTACCTTCTCTGCATAAGTACTATCTTTTGTTTATTAAATTGTTAAGTGAAAGTATAAAATAGTTACAGAACACCCTCCCTTTCCCATGTTAAGAATGGCTTTCTTAATAGCATTATTTCAGCACGGTACCTTCTCTGCATAAGTACCATCTTTTGTTTATTAAATTGTTAGGTGAAAGTATGGAATAGTTACAAAACGCCCTCCCCCATGTTAAGAATGGCTTTCTAAATAACGTTATTATTTTAGCACGGTACTTTCTCTGCATAAGTACCATGTTTTGTTTATTAAAATTGTTAGTTGAAAGTACGGTACTCATGCAGAGAGTGATCCGTGCTGAAATAATAACGTTATTATTTAAAAAGCCGTTCTTCACATGGGGAGGGGAGAGTGTTTTGTACCTAATCTGTATTTTAACCTTACAATTGAATAAAAAAAAAACATATAATGAAACTTTAATTAAACGTGGAAATACGATTTAAAAAATAGCGCGAACCACTCTCTGCATTAGCACCAAATATTATTCAAGCACGTTACCAATCCGTAAAATTTCTTCGAAAAAAAAAAAACAATTTATAGTGTTAATAATAAAAAAGTTAATATTTTCTTATATCGAAAAATAGAAAAAAAAAACAAAAAAAAAACAAAAAAAAACACTTCGACTCAAAAAGCAAGCGACAAACTTTTTTTTTGCCTGATATAATAAAGAAAAAATGTTTAAATTAAAAAAATTTGGAAGATAAACAAATGAATTATGTTTTTTTTTTTTACTTATCGAGTAAACAGAAAATGAAATCTTTTAATTCATTTCGTCAAATCGTGGTGTGTGATCGAACCGGAAGTTCAGTTCTATCAACAAAACAGGTTCGCACTAACGGCATACGAAAAATATATTTATTTTATTTAATATTTTAATAATTGGCGATGTGAATTTATTTTAATAATATAGAAACATCCCTCGACTCTAAAGATGGGTTGTCTGAAAATTTCAAATAAATTGGTAATGTAGAAATATGGTTGTATCAGCTTTGAACGAACCAAGAATTACATTTATATATATATATATATATATATATATATATATATATATATATATATATATATATGCGCGTGTGTATATATATGTATATATGTATATATAAAGTGCGCTGAATATTTGCTCCTAAATCTGTTCAGCAGTTCTGTAGCGTGACACATGGCTGGATACTGGGTTATTGACAAGAGTCGTGTCTTTTAAAATTTCCTAAGAGCCATTATGACATGATAAAATTGTTGTAAACAGCGAAGGAAAAAAATGTATAAAATTGCATGAATGTTGAAATGGAAAGCTCAAAAGTTATGACTTTATATATAAACAAGATGTTGTGAATTAAAGAATAAAACATCTATATATCTATGAATTTATTACAATTGTCTCGCGCAAACGCGCATGACACAAAATGTTTTCTGCTACTTCTGTATATTTAATCTAATATGTGCTTTCGCTTGCGACGACATAATTGTCTGTCTCTTAAATTTCTCTGTTTTATGATGTTTTAAATTTTTATCTTGATTTTTCTTTTCATTTAATGCATATTTGTTAACGAAACCTATAAAAACTCTGTTTTTATGTCATTCTAAATACTTTGCTTTTTTTTAGAGGATTTAAGATATTTTTTTCATCTTGAAGGAAGCTATTTAATAGTTTTTGTTTTAAAATTTTAAGATTTTTTATTGTTAAAACATTACATTACATTACGCTGAAGTTGTTTGATCATTTTGCCGGAAGTTAAGTATTCTTTTCGTCCCCGATGTGAAATATTTAATGTTGGCTCACGTTCTGCTCTTCGACGGACTGGGGCTGTTTTCGTCGTTATCTCTTTTAATTTCAATTCTGATTTTAACGTCGGCTAGCTTACTCTCTCGTCCCAAACGGGCGGAAAGGTACGGTCGATCTGACTTTTTGATCACCTGTCTGGTCTCCAGAACGTCTTCTGAGCGTCGGCCATATTACATATTCATCATTAAGTATTTACACGAGACATACACATTTTAATCATGATTTTCTCTAGTTCATATGGGTGCAGTAAATAAAGTTTTAACTCGAAATGGCCCTTACTGTACTAATGTATAACATAAGACACAGAAAAGAAACATTTATAATGCGTACACAGCTTTATTTTCTCATATAACCACAATACGCTTTGAAGGGATATTACCGATATCGGGAGCCTTAGTGCTTTGCTCAAACAGGACTGTAACTCCCATAATAATAAAGCTAACCGCTACATTAGTTTTACGATCACTGCCCTACCTTGCGGCCCTACCATGCATCTTGTAAACTTTACCAACATCTACAAAAACTACTCACTTCGATTTAAGACAAATCCTAGTTAATGACACCCAAATAATACATTCCGTAACCAATTTTTCTATTAATCTTTTTTTTTGTATTAAAATTAATATATATATATATATATATATATATATATATATATATATATATATATATATATATTAACTAACGTTTTCGATTATTTGGCGGATTTAGGTGACAACAAAAAAATGAAAAAAATGTTGGAGAAAAGAAGAAAATTAAAAACAAAACAAAACAAAAAACAACACAGCCAATAACGCGCACGTGAAGTCAGTTAATCGCCGAAAGAATGGAATTGTGCAGTTCAGTTCCATAAGAAATGTTAACAGTTTTAATTTTGGAATGCCCGAATTAACGCCACAGGCGGATTTTCATTACGTTAAGCATTTTAAAATGTCGTTACTGGTCTCACACACACACACACACACACACACACACACACACACACACACGTATATATATATATATATATATATATATATATATATATATATATATATATATATGCTAATTTATAGCGTTTAAGGCTTCCGATTGTGTTGAGTGAGTTTCATGCCTGTCGAGATGGCCAAATATTTCGTACCACGGGTGGCAGGGTACATTCTATGCGTGGTATGCGAGTAATGTCAGCAGGTAATTTCCACCCGGTTACTCCCTCTCCTTAACTTCCTGACATCCGAAAACTATGAATAGTTTGGATGGGGTGCGTGTTGCGGGTCACTGGACGGTCGAAAAATCTGAGAGAAAGGGAGAGAAAGAAGATGGACAGGTAGGTAGGTAGGTAGGTAAGTAGAGAGAGAGAGAGAGAGAGAGAGAGAGAGAGAGAGAGAGAGAGAGAGAGAGAGAGAGAGATAGGATAGATAGAAAGAGATAAAGAGAGAGGGGAGAAAAGTGGTGATGCGTCGATGCGATTTGACTCAGGAAATGTTAGTGAATTATGAACCCTCGGGCAATTCTCGCTCAAAATAACAGAAAAAGAAACTATTAGTATTCATCTCAAAGTCTACAAAAAAAAAAAAAAAAGAAAAGAAAAAAGAAAACTCTGGTCACCTTATACGCACCGCTACACAGGTACATTAAAAGATAAAACAAAGACGTTTTGTCGTACTTTATAATTCTAATATCTTAAGTCCTTATACAAAAGAAACGTCGCGTATTCATTCAATATCGTGATAAGAGTTATTAAAAGCTAAAACAACAACAACAAATAATAATAATAATAATAATAATAATAATAATAATAATAATAATAATAATAATAGAAAACGAGACGAAACGATAAAACATATAGTAAGTGAATCTAGCTAACTATTTCAAAAGGAATATAAGAACAGACACGACCAAGTAGGAAGGGCAGTACACTGTGAATTGTGCAAAAAACTGCACCTCGAACGCACGGACGAATGGTATAAGTATATGCATGAGCCAACAACAGTAATTGAAAACGACAATCACAA
>NC_136483.1:144873566-145018566 GCF_053919585.1 Euprymna scolopes
TAACAGCACGGACTTCTCATTTCTTCTTTAACCCCGGATATTTTTTTAAAGAGATTCTAAAGGATATCTTACGGAACTCTCTTTAGACTCACTATTCGCCCCACCTATTGCGAATTTTGGATATCAATGGATATTTACAACCATACATATTGGACTTTGCAGAGTATTCCCTTTCATTTTATCCATAAATTTTCTTTCTCGAATGTTTTCAAAAAGTTGAGCTAACTTGCAAAGACAGATACTTATCGATATTTACCGTTTGCTAACATTTTCCTCTGAGGATAAAAGCCTTTCTTTGAAACTCCATAGAATAAGGAGCCTTTCACTTTTATTTCGTTTTCCTTGTTTTAAATAAAATATTGCAAATTTAGTTCTACAATAACATGACAGGCTCTATCACTAATTTTTAATCTGGATAAGGTTGTTGTTCTCTAAATATAAATTCTATATATTTCAGCACTTCCGAATTTGAAACGTTTTTAATAATCTTCTCTTTAACTTGCGAGTTTTGCTCCTATTACTACACACACCAATACACACACACACATTATATATATATATATATATATATATATATATATATATATATATATATATATATATATATATATATATATATATATATATGGCACAATGACGCTTTTTTTTAGGGAGCTTGGAGTATCTACATTAATAAACCTTGTGCATAACTTGGCCTGTACTTATGTGGAGGCAAGCACACACACACACAAATTTAGTGCGGACCCATATTTCTTAAAGATTAAAACTGTCGGCACAAGAAGATTGGTAGGTGTTTATGATTCCAGCGCACAATAAAAGTTAAAGTATGTTGACATTATAATTTGAAAAACAAAACATTGCATAAAACGCTTATCTCTCTCTCTCTTTCTCTCTCTCTTGTCCTCTCTATCTATCTATCCATCTATCTCTCTATTTCTCTCATTTACTCCCTTTCTCTCTCTTTCAATGAAGAAAGAGAGAATTGAAATAATTTCATTGTTTTAAACAGTTGAAGCTCACACTCCATACGCGGAGGACATAGTAGTTTGGTGTGCACGCAATGGGTCGACTAAATATTCTTCCTACATGTCAACTCTTAAATAAATTATATATTTTTATAAAGATGCATTTGTTCGCTATTTTTGTACAAGTGTTCGATTTCAGTCTGCGGTTCCTCTCATTCATATGACGACAGAAAGCTGCCTGTAACGTCACAATGGACACACAAGACGCAACCAATGTCAGACAGTTATAGCCGATGACATATTGACCCGTTTTTTGTTGATATTTCCAACATGTGCCTATCGTTAGATAACGTTGGATATCATTTATTCCCCGGGGAGCTGGTTGCGTTCCCAAGATGTGCCTCAACCAAGTAACCCTTCATGGGGAGCGATAGTATCATATATATATAAATATATATATATATATATATATATAATTTTTAAAACAGTAATCTACGTACACGCGTGTTTCAAGGTCATTACCTCTCATCAGCGTAGTTTAACTCTTTCTAGGGATCGAACCTCAGACCATGTTTACCACAGTCCGGTGCCTTAACCGTTAGGCCATAATCCCTAGATTAATTATACTGTTTATTTTTATCGCTTATAAATTTAGATTTTGTTATTGTTGTTATTTTTCAAGCGATATATATATATATATATATATATATATATATATATAAGGTGAAATTGTCCCTCTGTGTGGGTACATTTCCCTACCAAATTACTCTTTCAATTTTCAGTCTACAGACTCGAGATTTGACATAAGTGGTATTGAGATTTGGGAAAATCTTTTTAATCGGTTTGCAGCTAAAAATTCGGCTGTTAATTTGACCTTTGAAAACGCTACCAAACTCCTCCACTAATTTTGGGTCTGAACACTTGAAATTTTAGTTGTTGGTTACTTGGATATATGGATTGAACTTTTTAATTTGTGCCCAAAACAATAAATGTTAAGAGGTAAAAATTAAGGGTAAAGTTTTTTAAAATTTACCTCTGCCTTCTCTACCAAATTAGTCAGCCAATTATTTGTCTAAACATTTGAAATTTTACACAAAGTATATTAAAACATAGGGCAAGCATTTTAATCGGTTTTTGGCAGAAAATTTGGCTGCCGAGCTCTCAAAGTTGAAGAAGTTGACCTTTGCAGACTCTAACAAACTCCCCCGTCAATTTTTGGTCCAAACACTTTAAATTTTAGACGTAGATTGCATAGACATGAATCAAGCTTTTTAATATATATATATATATATATATATATATATATATATATATATATATATATATATATATATATATGCACATAAAGTTATGAACAGTACATAGGGCCCGAACAAAGCCGGACTGAACTGCTAGTATATATATATATATATATATATATATATATATATATATATATATATATAGTAATTTATAAAATATATATGGCGATTAAGCTACACATATATATTTTATGAATTACTAACTAGCTCTACCTACGTATTGAGCACTTTTGAAGTAAATATTTAAAGTTTATGCATGAATCTATACTTTCGCATATTAATTTTATGTGAGTAAATTAAGTTATACATATATATATACATATATATGCATATATATACACACACATATATATACACACACACATATATATACACACGCACACACGCATATATACACACACATATATATATACACACACACATATATATATACACACACACACACATATATATACACACATATACATATATATACACACGCACAAGCACACACACACAAACACACACACACACACACACATATATATATATATATATATATATATATATATATATATATATATATATATATATATATTTATTGTTAGACAAGCGTCATGCTGGATCTGGCGCAATTCGAAGATATTTGCAAAGAGAGCATAATATTGTCCACTTCTTTCGTTCTCGGGCTGCTCTGGGAAAAAAAGAAAAAAGGGAAAAAGAAAAAGAGAGGGAGGAAAAAAGGGGGAGAAGAAGGAAAGAAAAAGAAGGCGGGGAGGGGGGAGGAAGGAAAAAAGGAAAGAAAAAAAAAGGGAAAATTAAAGAGAAAAATAACTAAATAAAATTTAAATTAAAATTAAAAAGTTAAAAATGAAAAAAGTTAAAAACAGCGTTGTTCCTCTGCTTGAATATGCCAGGTAATTTTTTTTTTTTTTTTTAATCCTATTTATTGCTTTGCCCAGCAGCAATAGCTGCTGGTGGCGCCAGGGGTGGCAGTCCCGCTTTAGCCACCGAAACTGTGTCATCGCCTCTGGTTAGCGGCTGATGAGGGCAAAGTAAAAGCACATGTGGTCACATGTTGTATGTAGAATATCAGTGTTGGGGCAATTATCGGAATCGGGAATCGGAAAAATCGGAACTTTTAGGGGTATCAGAATCGGAAAATTTTTTACCTATTTTTTGATGACAAAATCGATTCTTATAATTTTCTTTTATTTATTCGATTTTGTTAAAAGCAAAATCTTCCACTGCTGATAATATTAATAAAATAATAAATATTTATTGATTTTAAATTAAAAATAAAACTAAATTCTATAAATCATCCCTTACAAGTGTACTTTTTTTTTTTCTTATTATCTGCACTTTTAACATATGTTTTTTACGATAATTGGGGGAAAAAGTACTTCACAGTTAAATATTTAAAGATTTATAAAGAATCAGTAGCGGAATCGGTAATTGTATCGGAATCGGGAATTTAGTTGGTAAGTGTTTCGGTTCAATCCTGGCTTGAGGTAGTTGCCTGTCTAGCCGCACTGATGAGCTGTGAAACAACGAAACAGTACTGTATGTGGATGAGATGACACACACACACACACATATATATATATATATATATATATATATATATATATATATATATATATATATATATATATATACGCATTATCTTATATAAATTTTCTTAAAGTTTTCCTATTATTGTTTTGTGGCTATCAAACTGTGGAAATGACCATAAATTTTGTATCACGGGGTAGCAGGGTACATTCTATGTTTGGTATGTGAGTAATGTCGGCAGGTAAGACTCACCCGCCCCCCTCGCCTAACTTCTTGACACCCCAAAACTATTAAAAGTTTGGTGGGGTGGTTGTTGCGGGTCACTGGCCGGTTATAAAAAAAGGCACAAAAAAATCAATGATGCGAATTGGAAAGGGAAACCTTTGAGCAATTTTAGCTCAAAATTACAGAAGAAAATCAGATTTAGTCATGATAGAGGATTCAGTAAACGTACGCACAATGTCACACACACACACACAAGCACATACACAAATACATACGCACACACATGCACGCGCACACATAATGACACGTCACCAATAAAAAAAATAATGATAATAATAATAATTTAGTTCTCTCCCACTGCAAAAAGTTAGACACCAGGGTCGGAAAAGGAGATTGAGGAGTCAGCGCCCCAGGGGAGGGGCACTCTACCCTGCAAAAAGTGCCTGGGCAGCCTCGTCGGAATTCCCCGGTGAGGGCGCCTCAGGTGATTACCAATGCCCTAACCCCTACTCAGACCGAGAGATCTTTTTAAGATTCTAACCGCCCCTTTAGGTACAATTGTTTGAATCTCTCGTGTACTTGGTTCACCGAATATATTTGCCAGGTAGTTTTCGAAATTCTTTTTCATGAATCCAGTTGAAATGGAAGTTGCAATAAAAATTAAAAAAAAAAAACATGGCAAGAACACCGCGTGAACAAAAGGAAACTTAAACTGCAAGAAATCTCATAAATTGCGTTTGTTAAAACACACACGCAGACACAAACACATACACACAATGTGGTGTTATAATGCTTTTAAATGGTGACGAAGGAGGCAGAAAAAAAGACCACTCCTTCACTTGAAAGGGTGCGGATAGTATTAGGAATTTGTGCAGTAAAAGGGCAGGCAATACAGTATTGCATCGTATGGTCGTTCTCTCCACATTCGCAAATGATTTGGTGAGTTTTGTAATCTTATCAGTTGCCAGTGAGAAGTCAATGATCTTCATTTTACTTCCGTAAGTTCTCACAACTCAAGGGATCCCTTTACGGGAGAAACACGTGATTTCTATATGAGATATATAGATATCCGAGGGTTCAATCAAGATTCTCATCTAACTCTCAAACGTTGGGTTAGAAATAAAAAAGAAAGTGAAGAAAATGGATTTTCCTCGCCTCAATTGACTAATTAAATATGTTATATCTTCCTTTTGGTTTCTTAGTATTACCAGGTTCCAGGACAAGAATTCACCTGGTCTGGTGGAGTATCCAGCACTTAGCTGGATACTCCACCCAGAAGATGCATCGTTTCTCGAATGAGCAAGTGTATAGACGTGTTGGGGTGATCTTATTTGAGCTGGGAATACTTTGTGTTAAAATGTTTTTGATTTCTTATGAGGGTATGACTTCAATGATTTCAACGATCGTTTTTATAATAACAGTTATGACAATTAACCAATCAGAGGCTTCAAACGTTATTATAAAAAATACCGAATTTTTGGATTCAATTCAGTTCGCTGTCAACCTCTGTCTCCAAATGACTGAATCGTGACTGCACTGATTCCTCGCCGCCATCTTTGTTATTAAGAATTGCTCAACGCTCGAGATCGTGACTGCATTGATTTTTTGTCAGTTTGAATTACTGCCGCCATCTTTGTTCGACATAATGTTTCAACACTTAACACTTTGTTATTCAGATTATTTTATCATGATTTACTTCTAGGGCGAAATATCCTCATGACAGGTTTTCCTGATAAACTGCTGATCGATAATAATTTTAATAAAGGCGTCATCACTTATCAAGGCCCGGAGGCAACTTGAGGATAAAATTCAATAAGTGTACGATAGTCTTTGGGACAATAGTGTAGTAATCGTTAGTTATGGGAATTTGGTATAATTTGATTATGTAAGAGGACGGTTCAGCAAGAACTTGTTTACGAACTTGAAGACAACGATATTGTAGTCAGCTGGAAAGCAGACCATTGGAACAGAGTTCCACGGGAGAGCAGTTCTAGGAAATAAGCTTTATTCATGGAATTTGCGTTTAAGTTTAGGGGCAGATAGAATGGGGGAAATTATTGATAGTGGTCTTAGATAGAGAAGTGTTTTGTGAGGCTTTGGCAAACTGCGATTGGTGAGATAACAAAAATTCATTTGTAATGGTTATAGAAAGAAGTGGAGGGTACTGGAATCTGGGAAGACTTGGTGTCACTCAAACTTATGGGAACATCATCGAGTATTTTTAGTAAGCAATCCTTGACGATGATTTGTACGAAAACTGATGATGATGATGATGATGATGATGATGATGTGCTTCCACACTTTATTGCCGAAATTGGAGACGCCATTTTATTTCACGCACCTGCTGTCCAAATCCAGGGAAGACTATGGCCGAAGCATGAAATAAATAACAAAAAAAAATTAAACTGGAGAACGATTGCAGTTAAAACAAAAAAATAAATAACTAAATAACCCACTTCCCCGTTAAAAATTGGAAATTGGAGACGCCATTTTATTTCACGCACCTGCTGTCCAAATTTAGGGGAGAACATTATATTAAACTGTGGCTGAAGCATGAAATAACAAAAAAATTAAACTTCCCGAAAGAACTATAAAAAAAAGTAAAGAAAGTGAAAGAGAACATATATCTGTAATTGTTTAATTGAGAATGTTTCGATTTAATTAATGAGAACGGGAAAGTTTTTCATGGGACATTTTTTTTTTTTATTAAAAACAGAAAATGAAATGACATATAACGGTTTAAAGTGGGCGAGCGCCATTTGAAAACAAAACCAAAACATTTATTGTATAAACATTTATCAAAATATAATTGGAAAAACATTTATTGAAAAGTTTGCGTAAAAAAAATATAATATTAATAAAACAATTTTGTAATGAAAGCAACATTTATAAAATAGGTTGTTTTTGTTTTTTTCGAACAAATAATTTTAAACATTTTTTTATTATTAAAGCAACTTTGTAAAGTAACAAATTAACTTAAATGATTGTTTTTTTTTTTATTTATTTTAACGGGTAAGTGGGTTGGGTTTTTTTTTTATTTATTTTTTGTTTTAACTGCAATCGTTCTCCAGTTTCATTTTTTTTATTTATTTCGTGCTTCGGCCAGTCTCCCCTGGATTTGGACAGCAGGTGCGTGAAATAAAATGGCGTCTCCAATTTCGGCAATAAAGTGTAGAAGCACTAATAATAATAATAATAATAATAATAATAATAATAATAATAATAATAATAATAATGCATTTATATTTTAACTGAATAAAAATAATTGAATAAATAACACATTATTACTGAACGCTATTTTAAAATATAGAAAATATTTAAGCAATTTAAGATTTTTACTGGTTCAGCGGTTGCTTCCCTTGAATTCGTTAACCTTTGTGAGTTATTCCCCTTGCACTAATTGAAAACGTAATGTAAGATAAAGCAATTAAGTACTTCTGTATAAACTGGGCCGGATTTTCGTAAGATTTACTTCGGGCTCGATCAGCATCCCACGTAAACCACCGAAGTATGCCGGGCGCCGATCATGTTGATCGACCAATGGAAATCGCCCTCGGAAATGGAAGAAGACGTCTTTTAATACATTGGAAGAAGGAAAATTATTTTATATTCACGCACGAAAATCGCAGACAAAACAGACTCTAAGATGAATCTATGTATATTGAAGAAAATGATGCAGCCGTCTGAGCAAAGGATAATTGATTACCAAGAAAGAAACTACTACTAAGGTGTAAGACATGTACACGGAAGTGTTTGCTTGAGAAAAGAGCGTATGAAAGTAACAGTTTTGCTTGGAGGTGCACTATTTTTAATGCAGGCAGTGGGCTTCTCTGCATACCGGAACTTTTTTTTTTTCGAGGTCCAAATTGGAAATCTAAAAAATGTTGAAAATTATTTACTTGTGAGCACTCAACATGGTCACCATGAAAAAATTCTTCAGACGTAATGTGGAATTGGACAGCGGCATACTGTTATCGATTGAAGTAACTTCATTAAACACATTTGTCAGAATTATTTCCTTAGGAATTCCGGCAGATTAGAGGCACAGGGCACATGTTGGAAATCGACAAGTCTCTTTTTAAGAGAAGAAAGCACAATGCCAGGAGACTCGTCGAACTGCTCTATGCCTTCGGGGGGTATGACACCATGTACGAAGAGGGTTTCGTGGTGACTGTACCAAATCGCAACTCTGAAACTCTTGTAGCTGACTAGAGCATAATATATATATATATATATATATATATATATATATATATATATATATATATATATATATATATATACCACAGTCGCACAAAATAGGAAAAATGAATTGAATTGAAAAAGAAAAGAACAACGCGTTAAATTGAAATAAACGAACTATAATTTATTTCGTGAAGAAACAAATAAAAGAAAGGGTACATCACGTGTTTAGTTTGGCGTGCGTTTTCCGCTGTTAGCTGGTGAGAGGGAAAGTCTATTGTTGTAAAGAGAGAGAGTGAGAAAGTCAATCCAGGCCATGGAGAGAGAAAGGGTGTAAGGTGTAAACGTACTGTCTGTTGGTTCGGGCCCCACACATAGCAGGGGACGTGAAGCGCGAGTACGCCCCGAAGGGAGCGATAGGTCTGTCGAATGCTAAGGTCGGGAGCCGGATTGAAAAGAAATAGCTTAGGTCTCTTGCTTTCGTCGTTGTTTCCGGTGTCCTTCGCACATGTGCGAAGTTCACTTAAAGGGAAGTGACGTCGCCAATGTGTGCGTACGTGTGCGCGTATGTGTGTGTACGTTAGTGTGTGTTTGTGTGTGTATGCACATGAATGTGAGTGTATGTACGTGAACGTGAATATATGTACGTGTGTGTACGTGCGCGCGTATATTTGTGTGCGCGTATGTTTATGATAAGAAAAGTGGGTTGAAATGTGAACGTGTGTGTTTGTGTGCAACAAGAAAAGGCTTGCACACCCTCCTTCCTAGTGAAGCATGCGTAGTTTCCCGTAAGTGCACAGTGAACGAAACATTAAAAAAATGACTAAGTTCATCATTTGTCGCCCCCCCCCCCCATTTAGCCCCAAAAGTCCTCAGGGGACGTAAAATCCTGGTGAAAATGAACAAACGGTGCACATATAACATATGTAAATTTCAGTTCTGTACCAGACAAAAAAAGAAATGACTAAGTCCATCACTTGCTCCCCCTCCTATTTAGCCTCAAAAGTCCTCAAGGCCTGGTCCTGGATATGACCTTAAACTATATCCAGTGGTGAGGCCCCAGCTTGTGGGCTTTGTAGAGTGTGGAGCCACCCTTTAATTACCATTGCTCACAGGTCCACTCTGACCCGGATTGGTAGTACCTGTTAGGGTCCAAACTATGGGTTGAATAGAGACCGACTTGAAAACAACAAATATATTCTATTAAAAAAATTTTCTTCCAATTCTTTGGATTCGGCATTAAATAAATTGAAAAGGGTTGATGTGCCCTAAAACAAAAAAACAACCAATCAACCAACCCCAAGGCTTTAACATATTTAAATTTGAGTTCAGCACCATGCAAAACTGCTGAATAGACATACACAGGAAATTTTGAACAAATATGGTAAAATAGTCCCAAAAATGGTGTGTTTTTATTAGCTCTAAAAGAGCCCCTGGGGCACACTCAAGAGTTACCGCGAAGTATAGACAAACAAAATTATATAGAAATCAGTCAGTTATAACTTTTCAGAAATTTTTTATAAAGATCCAAGACATCAATTTTTTTAATAAACATAAAAGTGTCAATTTTAGCCATTTTAACCCGAAAGGCACCCCTAGTAAAAAAAGTAACAGAACAGAATATCTTTTTACTCATATCATATTTAATATACGATAAATGTTGTCATTTTGTTTCCTGCCGTCTTTTACTTGATTAGCGATCGGCATATTCCGGCGGTTTACATCAGCTACCGGTCAAGCCCGAGCCTAGTTCTACGGAAATCAGGGTCAGTATGTGCAAAAGTATTAAACTATTTAAGCAGTTTGAGATTTTTACTGTTTCAGCGGTTGCTTCCCTTGTATGTGAGTTATTCCCCTTTCATCAATTGAAAATAATAGATAAAGTAATAAATTAGAAAATAAAATTCGGCTCCATTCTTTCTTTTTTTTTTTTTTTTTGTTAAATTTTTTTCGAACTCATACATAAAATTAGTTATTTTAAAGAAACAAATCTGTTAACAAACAGGTAGGTTCTCTTGTTTATTATGTTTTTTTTTTTTCGGAGCACATATGAATTAATGCCCGACTTTAATCTTATCAAAATTATTCTATTTCTACGCATTTAAAGGTTTACGATACACTTTCGAATTTTCTATTACCAACAAGAAAGAAAGAAAGAAAGAAAAGAAAGAAAAGAAAAGAAAATAGGAAGAATCAAAAAAGAAAGAAAGAAAAGAAAATAGGAAGAATGAAAAAAGAAAGAAAGAAATAAAAACCAAAAAAACGCAAGAAAAAAAGGAAGAAATAAATAAAAAGAAATAACGAAAGACCCAGCAAAAAAGAACAAAAAGAGAAAGCGTTTATAAGACATCCTTGTGAGAATAATTATTTACCTCTCCCACCGCCACCACCGCCACTACGAATGAGCATTGCATTGGATGCAACACAAGATCGAACTTAATATTAAGTTCTGAACTATTACTTATAAGCATTGTCTCAGTCTTATGAGTTCTCCTATTTTGACAGAGGACTGAAGGAATAACTGCAAAAGTACAACGACTAACGATGATGAAAACGACTGAAATATTAAGGAAAACCCTTGAATGCGGAGGATAATACAAGAAGACAATATAACGAATAAGCGTTACAGGGAATGAAGAACACCGAAACTGCATATTCACAAGTTCTACACCCCCCCATCATGCATCCCCCCCCCCATTTTTTCATCACCGATCCCCTCCCCCCCAAAAAAATGATACCAAAGGGCCGAGAAGGGTCAATAAGGACTGAAAGACCGAGGAGCGAGCTCCAACCAGACCTCGGCTGGACAAGCGCAAAGAGAACTGGGACCTTGGGGAGGCTGAGTGCCACTCAAATCCCAGTATAAACCAATGACCACTACCAGCGAGAAATCAATGGTAAGCGGCTGTTGCGATGATGCAAATTCATTTGCCAATGCTATCGAAGGAGGTGGAGAGGGCTGGACGTCTGGGGAGACTTGTTGTCACTCGGCTACCAGAGAATATAACAGGTTTCCAATCAGATCGTTTGTTGACTTGTGGGAAAGCTCCATGTGAGCCAATAATAATTCTTGTAGGATTATGGCATTGTCTATGCCGTAGATGAAATCATGGTTAGTGTTCTCCATAAGCTTTGGTCCATTGTTGGTCCAATTCCTCTAAAGACATCACATGATTTGAACTTGGCAGAATACATGGGGTGAGTTGCCATTACCTTCCCACGCGCAATGGCATCTTACTTGCCTGTTTGTACCTATCCGTTTTCCTTGGATCATTCAGTCGAATAACATAACTCTTAATACCATGGAACCGTTGATCTACTATTCATCTTTCTCGTCATCGGAGTTTTCTTCTCCTAGATGCATATCTTAACTAAGGCTGGAATAAATACTACATTTTAATTCTAGCAGACGGGATAAAAGTGAGGTAAAATGGTAAAACGAATAAATAAATAAATAAAGCACCAAAAATAGAAACGCAATAAAACACTTAGCGGTTAGCTTCGAAAGCGGTTAACATTTTTTATCGATTAGTTTTACAAAGTAATTCACCGCACGCGCACAACAGTCCGTCGTTTCAAACAGTTTATTTGTCAATATTCTTTGTTATAATATTTGGCAAACTGGAAAAGTAGCAGACTTAAGTCAGAAGCAAACAGTGATGTGGCAGATTCAGTCCCTGATATTAAACTTCATATGTAATACAATTCCCTAAACTCTTACTGTAACAAGCACACACTGACGCAATTTTGGCGTTTCATTTGAATAAATACCCCTTAATCATAATTTATTGCTTTTTTATCTGTTTTTTGTTATTATTGTAGTAGTAGTAGTAGTAGTAGTAGTAGTAGTGTCGTCGTCATCGACAACTATTTTCAGTTTTCGACAAGTTTGGTGTTCGTCACCAATTGTGACTAAAGGCCAGTTTAAAATATAGAAAATATTGTTGGAATTTTTTGCGTTTCAGCAGTTGCTTCCCCTGTTATTAGCTTAATTGTTATTAGTTATTCCCCTTGCATCGCTGGGTTTGTTTTTTTAGTTGGTGTGAATTATTTTCCCCTTGACAAAAAAAAAAAAAAAAAAAAAAAAAAAAATCAAAAAAAGTAAATGCTCTTTATAGAACAAAATGCATAATTTTTATAAAAAAAAAAATCATAATATTCTTACATATTCAATCGCAATATTGTGGGCAGTTTGTAAATTTCGCAACAAATAAAAAATCAGCTTGAATGTACGTTTAAACAAATTGTTTTGTAGTCGGGCAAGATCATGTTGTTCTGTACTCGGTGACTGAGACAATTTTTATTTTTGCTCCTATCAAGAGTGCCCCTTTTTGAGGAGCTAGATTTTCTTCACTGTAAAAACCGATCTTGTGTCTAACTCTGCCCTCGTGGGGAGGCAAGTAAATAGGAACTATTGTGAACATGACACAGTGGTTAAGGAATGAGGATGGTTTCAATTTTAGCGGATGGCGCCCAAATCTATTTTGTTTTTTTTAGTTGGCGAAAACGCTACTATATATTTCGTATAACATAATCATTTAGAATTTACACTTTAATTAATATGAAATCTGCATAAAATATTATTTTTTTTATTTTGCTTCAATTGAAGTTCTCAGAAATCAAGGGGCCCACAACCTGGGCTTAACACTTGAAGTCTATATGAGATACATAGATATTCGAATGTTCCATTAAAGTTCTTTATCTCTCAAACACTGAGTTAGTAAAGAAATTGAGAACATAATTTTCCTCTCCCCAATTGTTGTAGTATATCTTTCATTTTGGTTTATTGGTCTTTCTGGATTCCCAGACAATAATTTATCTAGTCTGGTGGCGTACCCAGCTTCGTGCTATTACTTGAAGTAACATCACTTGAAGAGGTGCACCATTTCTCGTAAAAGCTAATGTAAGTTAGCCATAGTTAGGAGATCTTATTTGGGCAGAGAATACTATGTGATTTTTAATATTTGGTCATAGGGGAAAGTATACTCATGTAAGGTTGTTCTGAGAAATCCCTGTACAGAGAGGCCTTAGACGCTCGAGGATAATGTCTAGTAGGAATTCAAGTCCTCTCCTAATTCAAGTTTCTTTCTTATATATATATATATATATATATATATATATATATATATGTGTGTGTGTGTGTGTGTGTGTGTGTGTGTGTGTGTGTGTGTAGGAATGTTATGTTCTAGACTACTTTACGTCTTTTCATTCTCAGAACTTACCATCTACTAGGTAAAGTAAGTTATAGTTACGTGCAAAATGAATGGTCGATCCTCAAATTGTAGCAGAATTTTGACTCCTTCCTTCATTTAAAAATTCACCAAAATTCAGGAAATCAACCAATTTTTATTATTTTTCCAGTATTTATTTATTAACGATCATAAAATATAATGGACGCATTATTTCTTTTACAACTTAGTAAAAAATAATAGGTACGGGCAAAAATGGCTGCAGAAAACAAACCCGTCCGTGTGTTTCTTAAAGAAGTTTTTTTTTTTTGTTTACGTATTAATTTTCATTGTGTTTGAAAGATAACAGACCAAAGTTAATCTTTAAAGAAGAAAAAAACTGTTAAAATAATTATAGTGAAAAATCTAAAAAAGAAACACACATTTTTTTCGAGTTTCAAGTTGAATAAATAAATTTTAAACATTTCTGCAAAAATAATTATCAGTTTTCATATATTATTCCAACGATAATTTATAAATTAAACTCATAAAATACAAAAACAAAAATGTACATACTTTTTATAACAACAATAATAAACAAAACAAAAAAAATCGATTTACGATATATATATATATAAAAAAAACGTCTCGTTGAAAATGTAAACACGATTAACGCCGATTTTCACTAAATTACGGATCATGATAAGCGTAATAATATCGTTTAATTAATGTATTTTTATTGCAATAAAGTAGGAACAGTTTATTTAATTACATTATTTATGAAGTAAGAATTTCTAGATTTTTTCTATGAAAAAAGGTCATATTTTGCTTGGTATATTTTTTTATTCCATAATATTCTTAATAACGTTTGCTTATATACTGGCAATTTAGTTATTGAAAAACTTAAAAGCATTATTTATTAATAAATAAATACAATTAAAATTTGAAAGAAAATGATTAATTATTATAAATGAAAAATAACTTACATTTAATTTATTTTATTTTATTTTATTTATTTTTTTTACAAATGTCTGAACATAAATTTTAGAATTGATTCAATCGGTCGCAAACTTATCTCAAAATGACGGCGGGTTTCGAGATGGGATGAGGTAGGTGGGAGGACAAATCATGTCTGTGCATCCGTAGATGATAAAATGAAACGTTACTTAAATTTTCCTCACTTTTTAAATTAATTTTTATGTTCCTGATATTCAATATTTACTCATTTTTTACAAGATTATAGTAAAAAATTTCTTTCGCTGGAGAAAGGAAAATATTAAAATATTCAAATTATTAAAATATTAAAATACAAAAATTATTAAAATATTAAATTATTAGAATATTAAAATATTAAAATATTAAAATTATTAAAATATACAAATATTCAAATATTAAAATATTAAAATTATTAAAATATTAAAATATTAAAATTATAAAAATATTAAACTTATTAAAATATTAAAATATTAAGATATTCAAATATTAAAATATTCAAATATTCAAATTATTAAAATATTAAAATTATTAAAATATTAAAATATTAAAATTATTAAAATTATTAAAATATTAAAATTATTAAAATATTAAAATATTCAAATATTCAAATATACAAATATTAAAATATTAAAAATATTCAAATTATTCAAATATTCAAATATTCAAATATTACATGTAAAATTTACTTTAAAAATTTTACCTTATTAATAACATGAAATATTTTTTTCGATTATTTATTTTTCGGGGGTGAAACTATCGAATAAACAATGTTTAAATCGATGATAATATCGTTAATTCGAGAAAATTAAATTTTCTTCAAATTATAACGATATTATTAACACGGATTTAGGGGCTTTCTTTGTAATGTTCTTGAAAAAATTAAATATATTTTTTATTTGTTACACTCGATGATGCTTTGTTTTTCATAAAAAAAGCAAAATTAAATTCTTGTGTTTTTTAGCACCGTACTTTGGAGTAATTGCACCAACTAGCTAAAAGTGCTCCTTTGGCAACCACGCATATAAAGAGCACTTTTTTTTTTTAGTTGGCGCAATTACCCCAAAGTACGGTATTTAAAACTATAACATTAATGAAGGTGTTTTTGTTTACACATAATAATAGATTTCCAGTAAGATTTAAAAATAATAATGGGTGCATTATATTCCGTGATCATTAATTAATAAATGCTGGAAATTCCATTAAAAGTAATTAATAAATGCTGAAAATTCCATTAAAATTAATTAATAAATGCTGAAAATTCCATTAAAATTGGTTGATTACTAAAATTTTGGTAAATTTTTAAGTGAAAGAAAAGGTCAAAATGTTAATACATTTTGAGCACCGGCCATTCATTTTGTACATACCTAGAAAATATATTATTTTGTGTAGAAAAAATTATTTTGTGTAGACAAAACACGCCTTTACTTTTACTGGCGAGCGTTACAAAAGTAATGTCTCCTATATGTTTATTCCACCCGAATAGATCGGAGGGATTTCAAATTGCATTGCAATGATGACTGAACTTATGCATTGTAGATATTGACGGTGTGAGGCTCTAAGAAAGCAACCCCTGCCATGGATGCGCGTCAGAAGCAAGGATGCGACATTGAATTCCTGGCAGAAGTGCATTGAGAATGATAGTGACTATGTAAAAAAATTCTGTAGCATAAAAGGCCGATCGGTTCCATGTACGCCTCCTGTCTTGTAACTCTTTAACATTTTGAGTTAAGAATAAAAAGCCTTACTTTTGGAACGATCATCGCATATTTACAAATACAAATAAATGACGCAGGAATTTATTTTTTTATGAAAATAAAGCATCATAAGTGTTAACAATTGTTTTTTTTTTCCAAAAATATTTTTTATAAATTACAAAAAAAAAAAAAACTCCTAAATTCTGCCTTAATGAAATCAAAGCAAAATTATTTTCTCGAACTAACGCTATTTCAATTGCATTAAGCATCGTTAATTCAATACTTTCACAAAAAATATTTAATTGTAAAATATATTTTATGGAAATGTAAAGATAATTGTTTTCAAGAAATTTAAAAACACGAAGATTTAATATTTTCTCTGTACGCATGAACGTGTAAAGCGTAAGAATTAAAAAAAAAAAAACATTGAAATCTAGAAGCACAAGAAAAATTATTACAAAAAAAAAAAAAAAAAAAAAAAAAACTCAATTAATTTAAATAATTATGGATGGGCAGAACGTCAATAAATAGGCCAGATTTACATTCCATTCACTGTCATAACACATTCTATTTTTAGGGAATAAAATTGACTCAATAGGTACTTCGTACTGAATAAAAAAAAAAGTTTTAAAAATTTTGCAAAAATATTATTTCAAATTCTAAAGACGAACATTCATATGTTGTAAACGTCTCATAGTCGGTTGAATTACTGAAACTATAAATGCTTACAAACAGAAATACTTAACAAACGCAGATAGTTCGCAAGTAAATGAATACACATTTTATTACAAATTGACAAACATGAAATTCATATAACATCACAATACAGACCAACAATAATTTGGTGCTCACTAAGAAGTGGTTAAAGTCCTACTGTGTCTCATAGTGGCACAATGTTCTTACCGGGGTAAGTCCTTACATTTCTTGTCAAGGTCGACACATTCCTTTGTCTCTCGCGTGGGCGTTATACTCACGAATGCTCAAACTCGTTTTCCATGCCCGTGTCAATGGAAATCATTCCACGGTGTCTATATAAAATAGCGTTCTTTGCCTAAATTCCCCTACAGTATACTGACATCATAAATATCTTCGGAATTTAAAACTAATACTAAATTAAATGTTAGTTAGTTTTTTTTTTTTTTTAGAAAATAATAAAATTTTCTAATCGGATATTCTAATTAAAATTAACATTCCCTGTTTATTACAACAAAATACTTGAATTGAACTTTTTTATAATTTTTAAAAAATAAAGAAATGAAGGTGTTTTAATTTTTCAAGTTTTAAAACCTATTACAAAACGATTCTTCTTCTATATGAAGTTTAAAATAATACAAAGAAATATTATTACATTTCTTGTCTTCCATATAATTTTGAATTTGTTTCTTAACAGACCGAAGACAATAACTCTCACCATTTGGAATAATTATGCAATTTATAGTAAAAAGTAATTACATATATTTTTTAATTCTGTATCTTTAATTTAATAATCATCCTTAAAATACTTTCAGAAAACTAATATTTATCTTTCAAGAAAATTCAAAGGGTGAAACGATAAAATTGTCCTTCTAGAAAAATATAACGACATGATTCCATTTCCGTTTGATGAAAAACGGTTTTCTTTTTTTGTTGTTGGTGTTGTAGATATTCTACTAGTTGGCCAGTTGTGTGCAAATCCCAACAGCGAAGGTGCCTTCTATCATGTCTGAAAGTGGCACCGCTGTACGACTCATGCTCTCTACTATTGCAAGTTATGTCAACGGGACCATTGCCAGCGCCCGTAAAATGCAAATCCAGACCGTTCAACGCTTGAGGGCACATCTCAACGAAGTTTCAGGCCACGGTTATGGTGTTTGGTGTGGTATCAAGTGAGGACCACATCATGCCACCTCACATCTTTAAAGACGGTTTAAAAGTAAACACCAAAATGTACCTGGATGTGCTGAAGAGTGTGGTAATCCCCTGGTGCAATCAGGTGGCCACTAGCAGACCCTGGGTGTGGCAGCAGGACTCGGCGTCGGCCCACAAGTCCAAAGAGACTCAGGCGTGGCTTCGGACGGAGTGCTACGACTTTGTACTTTTCTCTCACTGGCTCCTCTCCTTCCCTCGACCTGAACCTGTGTAAAAGACATGCTCCCAGTTCAGGGCCCGTATCGAGGTGGTGATTGAGGCTGAAGGCGGCTACATTGAATAGATGTCAGAGCTCTACTATATAATCAAGTTATCTAAATTGATTTTTTCAATAAAAGTTTCAAAATAAAGCTGTAGTTTTGTTTTGTTTATGGCGACAACTTTATCGTTCTGAATTGTATTTACAATCAATTTTCAAATTTGGATGAATTTGTTATTTTAAATTGCTGCGTTAACATTTTTCATTAGATTTTTTTTTTTCAGATGTAAAAATACATTTGCTTTGCATTTTAGAGATTATTTTTTGGCTTTTATCTCCCAAACATAATTAAAACTTAATCGGACCCCCCCCCCCTCCAAAAATAAAAAAAAAACAAAAAACATTTATGATAAACCGCTCTTTATAACAATCGTCTGTACAAGCTAACACAATTTTTGCACATACCGATTAATTTATCTAATGTAGTCATGGAGATGAAAAACGGGCCGTTACTAGCTTCAAAGCATATTAGACGCTTCGCGCGTAGGACAAATGTTTTCTAGTGGACAAGATCTTGTGTCGATATGGTCGTGGATATGACCTTAAACTATATCCAGTGGTGAGGCCCCAGCTTGCGGGCTTTGGGGAGTGTGGAGCCACCTTTTAATTGCCATTGCTCCCAGGTCCATTCTGGCCTGGAGTGGTAGTACATGTTAGGGTCCCAACTATGGGTTGAATAGAAACCGACTTGAAAACAACAAATATATTCTATTAAAAAAATGTTCTTCAAAATCTTTGGATTCGGCATTAAATAACCTGAAAAGGGTTGATATGCCGTAAAACAAAAACACCCAACTTGTGTCGATAATGCCCGGTTTTTATAGTTGAAAGTAATGTGCATACGTGAGCAACTCATTTTCGTGCGCATAGACAACCAAACTTAAAGCAAGAAACTAATTTACAGGTGCAGAAACCAACAGAGTTAAAACGAACACAAAAAATACGGATTAAAAGCAGATAGTGGGTCAGATATTTGACAGCCGAGAGAAAGCGTTTGTGTTTAAAATTTAACGGTGTTTATTCCGGTGTTGTATGAAGAGGAGTTCTTTCTGAAATTTGGGCCGTCATTGTAATCTCATTACAGCTACAATAGATTTACATATTTCATCATTTTTATTATTGAATTGATTTGGAATTCTTTTTGAGATGAGTAATTTGTATAATTTATTTTAATTTTTTTTTTTAATTGTGGACATCTTATTGTTATTTTGTTTCACGACGTTTCAATTTTATATTTTGTTCTTCCAATTGTCGGGTCCGTACCGATAGGTGTATCAGAATTTTTGTAGGAATTGTTGACGCCCCTAACACGAAACAGCGATTAAAATATAAAAATAACTCGTAATTTCTCTTTTAAAAGTGGGTTGTTTATTTTCTTTATGGATTATACTTCCAAAATAAACTATTAAAGTTGTATAAAAAGTAATAGAAATATTATTATTTTTCATTATTTAAAAAACAGTAATGAAATTAATTGAATTTTACGAGTTCAGTATTTTTCAATTTTTAAACTTTAAAAATCTATCAAAATTTTCTATTGATTCTATTTTTACGATATTTTCAGGGTCAATGTGAAATTTTATGATTTTTCCAATAAACCGAATATAATATTTTAGACAAACGTTTTTTTAAAATTCACGCCACCCCCTATTTTGAAATGTCTATTAAAAAGTAAATAATTAATTTATGTGCCAAAGTTTTATATATCACAAATTGAAGATAAAAGATCAATAAATAATATATTCTAATTTAAAACAAAAAAAGAACAGTTTTTTTTTTAAATTTACCTGTAAAGTCCGAAGTTTAAAACCTTTTAAAAAAAAACACGTTGTTTGTATTTTATTTTTTTTTAAATAGAACCTTGGCCCTTGCCCTTTTAATTGAAAAAAAAAATTAGGGTTTGAATTACATTTTTCGAGTAGTTATAAGCTTGGAAAGAAAGGGGGTCGAATTAATTCACGCCCTCCCCCATTTTGAAATGTCTATTAAAAAGTAAATAATTAATTTATGTGCCAAAGTTTTATATATCACAAATTGAAGATAAAAGATCAATAAATAATATGTTCTAATTTAAAACAAACTAAAAAGAACAGTTTTTTTGGAAATTTACCTGTAAGTTTAAAACCTTTTTTTTTTTAAACTACGTTGTTTGTATTTTTTTTAATGAAATATTGGTCCTTGCTTCTTTAATTGAAAAAGTTAGGGTTTGAATTACATTTTTCGAGTAGTTATAAGCTTGGAAAGACAGGGGGCCGAATTATTCAATATTTTTCACGAAGTTTCTGACACACCTACCGTACGGTAGGTGTGTCAGAAACTTCGTGAAAAATATTGAATTTCCAATTGTTATATTCTTGAGAAAATTTGGAATTCTTTTTTGACATGAGTAATTTGTATAATTTATTTTTTTTAAACATATTTTTGAACAATTATAAAAGAATAATAAAATGAAATAATAAAATAAATAAAATAAACAATGTGGTTTTAAAAGACCAAAAAATTCAACCTTCGGGGCACGTGGCGCAGTGGATAGAGATACAGAATACCTACGATTCTAGGCCAGCGTTGTCTGAAGGTAGCGGTTTCAATCCCACCTAAAGTCGACCAGAGAGTTAGTTGGCCAAACCGCGGTGAGACGACAACTATGGAAAGCAGTAATTCTTGTGGATGTAGTTAGAGGATTCGACATTCCTATCCCGTCGCGGTTAACCACCTGACGAAGGCCAGAGAAATAATTAGCCGAAACGTCATGAAACAACAATCAGAAGATGAGGATACTAGTTCACAAATAATTAATCAAAATAAAATAAGTCATCATAATTTTTCTTACGCATGGAAGATAAACGTTTTTTTATTAGTCATCTCGTTCTTACTCTAGCACCAATTGTACTGGCGCGTACCATTTATTTTGGAGTTCGGTTGCGATTAAGTGTCACATGTCATTCGACGTTCCACTCTTGATAATCAGTTCGGCAAAAACTGCGCCTTTTCAGTGGCCTTTTAGCTTTCAGGCTGAAGTATCCCTACTGGGTAATCCTATGAAGTCTACCCTCGCCTTGCCTCCCAGCTTTCGGATGGAGTGAGTTTATTGTTTGTTGTCTGATGCTTCCTCACCGAAAATGCCTACGGGGCTACTCAGGCATTTTTGCAAGGCCAAATTGCTTCTTTTTTAGAGATACTGGCCCGATTTTCCCACCTGACGACCTTGTGGCACATCTCCATCCATGATAGAAGGAAGGTAAATATCTACCACCTACCCATACCTTGTTCAATACCCTGATGTTTCGTATGTCATAAGGCCATATCGATATAGCCCTTCTCTTTCTTTTTATGGGCCAGATGTCACCATTGAATCTAGTTCTAATTCCGAATATACACGATTAATGCAGTTAAGTTTAATGAATACAGGTCAAAAGAGGGCGACCAACCATTGACGCAAGCCGAATTCAATGGCCTGATACGAGATCTGATTCGTTTGAATGAGTCTGACCAATTACTGGGGTCTCGTTTTCAAGAGAAACGTCTATTAGCACAAAGACGACGAGAGAGAATTAAAAAGAAGAATCATGTTTGACGAAGCATATTCATTGGTTTACTCTAGTAATATTGCTGAGCTAATTGAATTAGTTGGTCTGAAGTATGATGTTACGGAATAGAGACTTTTTTATTCACTCATAAAACAAAATTCTAAAAGCAGTTTTTTTTTATGAATATCGGAAAGAAGTTTACATCGATGTCTGTTAGGAAACTCAGTTGAAATGAAAGAATCCTACAAAAGTATGGAACGTGTGTTGTTTGCTCTCAGTCAACAAAAGTATAAATGGTCGATTGGTGGAAAGCTTAAAATTGTTGGACTCATCCAGGTGGTTGCACAAAGTATGTGTGCTTTCTGTGATTATGGAATTACCGTGGTTAAAATTGTTGGATTCATAATTGCGTCTAGTCTTTTTTAAAAAAAATCAAAGTTTGTCATAAAACCAAGTTTCTTAAATCTGTAAATATTATGAGAGGTGGGTTTTATAGTTATTTTACCAACAGAGATGCGTGTTATAGATTTTAATAACAAAGTTATTAACAATAATAATAGGAAGAAAAACTAGTAGTAGTAGTAGTAGTAGTAGTAGTAGCAGCAGTAGTAGTAGTAGTAACGGATACAATGACAAATGTAAGAATAGGACCAAAATTGTGAGATATTTTTGGAACAACAACGAAAATCGACACAGAATTGCTAATGGGAACATACATACAAACACATGATTAAAAGAGATGTAAACAAGACGCAGAAACACATCGTGAAAACATCATACGTAAATACGGTAATTGGCCTAAAAAAACGATCGAAACAGACAAAACAGGTTTGCTAAAACCTCGACTGGGAATCACACGCATTTAACGAATAAAAATGTTGCAAGTTAAATTTAATGCATATATCAATCTTTCCGTGACGGTATAAAACGAAAAAAAAAATATCATTCAACACAGGAAGACTATACATGAAAACAAAGAGAAATAAGATTTCTCAAATAGTGGATTTGGTAACCTCAAACTGTCGGAAGCAAAACATCTTAAATCTTCTGGTTAAGCCTAACCCAATATCAGTGCAATATTCACTACAGAATAAGAAAACCATATTAACATACAATTGTAACGCACTAGAATGACTCACCAAGATGGTTACACAAAGTATCCACGCTTTCTGTTCTTACATGATGGCCGTGCTAATGGGCAGCATTATGTCAGACAAGAGCGGCCATCAAGGCAAGGACTAAAAACCTGGATCACACAACGTTTTGTCCCACTTTCTAATTGGACCGATCAAGATAGTGATTCCAACCCCCTACACCAAACTTGGTCTCGTAAAGAACTTTGTAAAGGCATCGTGTTATATTTCTGCTATGTTTAAAAGAATGACAATATACTGATATATAAAATATAACAATATGTCTTTATTGTCGGTGGTAACGATGGATGGTCGATTCTTAGGAAGGAAGGAAGGAAGGAAGGGACACGCACGGTAATTCAACGGATTAATTTTTTCTCGGGCCCAACCCCGATATCATTTTCGGTTGTAATATAGCCATTTGTGACCACCCGCAATACCCCCCTGGGACGGCATTGTAACTATAGCCACTTTCTCAATGGCGTTTTATTCGACCATTGTCGGTTCACTGGATTGACCTGACTTTGGTTCGACTTGATTACACCTGTGTAACCTTTTGCCGAAAATGACTTTTCAAATATCATACGTACATTTCAATTATCTTCCATCGTACGCACATCGTCAAAATGAAAACATTAGTCCAAAGAATCAAAACACTACGAATAATCAACCCTTAAATGAAAACTTCAGAAACGTGATATTTTTAATGGACTAAGATTTCAGTAAGCTGCTTTGATTAAGCATAATGGAAACGATTTTTGAATTCAGTTAAAAAGGAAAAATTGGCCTAAAAACATGTAATACATCACAGAGAAAAACATTTTTTTTCGGCTGGGACCCAACAGATGGGACAGTTTGTGTGTGAGAGAATTCCCATAGCTTAATAACCACCAGCGTGATTATCTTATCGCGTGGTCGATCCTTCCCTCAGAGCTTCCTGTATTGTCTCTCGTATCAACGTACGTGAGAAGAAACATGCGTAAGTATGCCGAGCCTTAGCGATATTGATTATGTTATCATGTCTTGTCTCGTAATATTTAGAAAGCTTCTTTTTGAAGGTAACTGCGTGCTATTTTAAGCCTGTAGGTTTTATTCGGTTTGTTTTACGGCATATCAACCCTTTAATGTCAAAAACAAAATATTTAAAATTTAAATGATGCGTTTCGTTCATTTATATTACGGCAAATCAAGCCTTTTAGGGATCGGATGATCTAATGTCGAAGTAAAATACCTAGATTGTAAATTATTTATTCCAGTTATCTGCTTTACGACATATTAACCTTGTAACGAAGCGGTGTGCTTTTATTGTAACAGATCGTCGACGAATGAAATCAGCAGCAGGCGTAGGATAGCTGGGGAGCGAAAATATTACCAACAGCAGCCGTTTTAGCGATATGAAAATTAGGAAATGTGCTCGAGCTTGCGTCACAAGAAAAGGAGAGAAAAAATACACCACGTGGTCAAGAGGTGAAGAAAAGTGTTACCGAGGAAAATGGACGTGTAAACACGAGGGCGAGAAAGCGCTTGCTATGGTCGGCGTGAGGTGGCGGGGAGAGAGACTTTTAAAAAGCACATGTTATAGGGCAGAGGGTTTGAAAAGTAAATGTGTGTGCGAAAAAACTTTGGAAAGATCATGAAATGCGTTATTGTTGGAAGAACCATAAATAAACGCATTTCATTTGCACTAAAAAAAAATGCCGAGTCAGATTTTTATTTTTTTACTTTTTTTCTTGTTTGTTCCTTTGCGACGAAGACTCAGACAACGTGCGGGTCCGAGTGGTTGAAATGTAATGACATAGTTAAAGTGTAATTGTGGATCGGATTATTTAATGCCGAAGCAAAATATCCAAACTGTAAATGATTCATTCTGTATTATTGCTTTACGTCATATCAACCTCTTTCGCACTATATCTCGTAAACGAGTTCTGGCAGATGATTTATTTAAAACAAGTTGTTATTTTGGCACTACTGTATGTCAATAACATTAGGTGGATTTGTGTATTTTAGTTTTAGAACCGCCGATAAATGTCAATTGTCAGCCAAAGAACAGGGGTCGATAACTCTTCCTTTTCTAAAAATGCCTACAAACTTAAATTATATTTTGCTACATTTTTATACAATCTTTTTGTGCAAAAAAAAATATTCTTAAACCCTATAAATATTTTGTATTTTTTTTATATTATATTTTGCTAAGCTTTTATATAATCTTTCTGTACAAAAAATATTATTCTTAAACCTCTATAAATATCTAGGTTCATGTTTATACAACCTTAACATTAAAAAAAATAATTCTAAAAACAATCTATAAATGTTCCATGTTTTTATCATAATTATTATTTTATTTTCAGTTATAAATCACTCATTGAAAAGAAATTATATTAATACATTAAAATTATATTTGGATACATTTTTTATATGATAAATGTTCCGATTTTCATATATTTTTGTGTTATTTATTTTGTTATTATACATTTTTGCGTTGTTGTAAACGCTTGTTTATATTTGAGGTTCATATAATGGCCGCTAGACGTCAGTTTCCTTTCGAAGAACAGGGGTCGATGACTTGTCTCTGTTGCTAATATGTCACTGTCCTGCAGAATTGCCGTTATTTTCTCAATAGTTGAATTAAACTTGAGATTTTGTACATTTACCGACGATATTCGTGCTTCATGTGCGAGTAATTATGTATTTTTTGCGACACTTGAATTTTATTTGGCTTGTTTTACGGCATATGGACCCTTTTAGGCTTATGCAATATTCAAATATAATGCGTATTTTAAACGATTCATTTTATTTTCCTAATAATCAGCCGAGAGTTTGGAGCTCAAACCTTTATATTATCCATTTTGAAGAAAACAAGTGCAAACGTTGACTTGATTGTTTTTTTTTTTGTTGTTTTTTTTTGTAAACCACTCGTGAAAACATATTTTTAGATCAATTAAAAAAAAGCATCAAAAACTACGCAACACAGAAAAATGAACCACATTTTATTTTTTGTTTCTGAAAACTTTGTTATTTCAAATGTCTGCTAAAAAATTCTTCCGCAATATAATAAATCACCTTACTACGCACGTCCATGCGCGAACGCATCATGTAAGAATAGCATAAACGATGGCCGTGAGTTGGCACAAAATAGTGCGAGGGTTCAGGGGTTAATACCATGCAAACGGTAAATTTGCGATGGGTTTGAATATCAGATTCATATCGAAGTCATTGCAAAAAGGTATATGAAGTTGTCCTCTTCCGGTGCGCCACTGTAGGTCCTCAACTAAGGCAGACAATCGATTTGATTGAAAAATGGTCGATTTCAGCGATTTCAATGACAATTGGAAGTGCGAAATATTCGTTGATCATCATTCAATCCCGGGCAACGTCGGGTCTCTCTGCTACTAGCACACACACACACACACACACACACACACACACACACATATATATATACATGTATATATTAGGTAGTAAACCATATTTTAAGTTTGATTAGTAAAAAAAGAACACGCGCAAATAGATTTCTTTATGAAAAGATATAAAATTTCCGTCTAATATTGTTTCATTGTTTGATGGATTAATGGTGATGTAACAAATAATGAGTAAAATGTCATTTTACAAAACGAATATGCAAGCATCAGGAAATTTCATCGGAAATCCTGCTGGCTTGGCAGGCCGGAAGCAGGCTCAAGGTTTTTTCACGAATAGTAACGATAGAGAGGCGTTCGTAAAGTCAAGTCAGTTTACGATGAAGTCTGGTCTAGAGAGTTATTAACTGACCATTTCTGTTGAAGAAGTCTCGCGTGGCGGGGATCTATCACTCCACTCGTCTTCACAGCGACTGATCGAAAGACAAATCTGTCGATATTCTTTTAATTAAATTTCTTTTTAAAAATTTCTGACCTTTTGTTTCATTTTTTTTTTTTAATCTGCTTAAATGTCGTCAGCATCCATGATACTTTCGAAAGCGATGCGATAATTGTTATTTGAAGAATATAACGGCTGTAATTAACGCTTAACATGTTAGAAAATGTCGTTGCGTTCATTTTAATCAATGTTTATTAAACTGATGCGATTCTATTCTGCCCAAAGCGTATTCGTTGAAATCGAAAGGGAAACAACGTCGCTTTAAGAGAGAAAATTAGCTTCTTTTTTTTTTTTTTTTTTGCTTTTTTTAAAATCGGGAACGGTGGTATCAGTATTGGAAATCATAACTGCTCAAATGATCTGTATTATTTGGATTCATCGGACTACTGTTCTCATCTTGAGTGTGATTTTCACAACCTTTCGGTCGATATAACCTCCGACCTTCTTCAGGTGTATCTTATCGAATTCGGGAATGCTTCTGTCGTTAGAGTACTTGGAGGTTATATCAACCGAAACGTTGTGAAAATCACACTCAGAATGAGAACACTAGTCCGATGAATCTAAATAATACTAATAACCAATCCCCATCTAAAAAAAAATTCAGAAACGTCATGCCCAAATGATATCTATCGCTTCCCTACGGTGAGAAATATAACACAACGTTCGGAATGTGGGATTAAAGAGTCAGCGCCGCCAGAGAAGGAACAATTTGACCTGCAAAAAAGGTCTGTATAACCGCGTCAACATTCTATAACATCGATAAGAGCGCCTCGTGCGATTAGAAATATATTAACACCTTTTAAAAGAGAGAAAGCAAAGCCCGAGAGAGTGGACCTCCTAGAACTGCACAGGACCAGCATCATACCGCAATTAACAGGGAAAATCTCATTTCAGAAATGGCCTAGATTTTTTTTTATTTTGGTGCCAACTACTCAGATAATTTATATCATTTGGATTATTCAGTACTTGTGCAGTTTACGGACCATGCTTAAATTAGTAACGCTATTATGTAGAAAGTCATTCTTAACCCAATGACGCCCATGGTCCTTTTTTAAGGACCGCACATAAAATGTCTAATATTTTCTTAACAGTTAGGGTTTTTTTTTCAGAAATATTTTTAATTAACTTAATTAACTTTTAACTTTATTTAACTTTTAAATATCTACGTGCATATCAACTATAGGTAGAATTCATTTTAAAAACTTTTCATCTAATATTTTGAAGCAAAAATAAACAATTATTAAACTAATTTACGAACAAAAAGGGTATTAATGGATCAAAATGGTGAGGAGACCTTTGTTATTCATATATATATATTTTTTTTTCACTTTGGAATTTAATAGACAGCTGATACCGTAACATTTGAATTTAACTTGCAAAATAGCACATTTCGGAAATGCACATGTATCCAAACGACTGTTCCCATCTCACAATGTTTTCGGCTGATATAACCTGCGACCTTCTATAGCTGCATTTTGTAGGATTCACGAATCCTTATATCAAACTCAGAAATCTACATGGAATTTCAAATAGAACTTTTATTTATTCCAGCTTCCTCTCGTTCTGTCAGCCTTAGTCGGATAAAAGTTTTACAATTAAGAATTACTTAAAACTTCTACTTGGGCATGGCCGACGAAGCAAGAACAAACTACCCCGTAGATTAAAGAAAAGGTTCCATTCGAAATGCCATACAGATTCCCAAGTTCGCAAAGACGTACCTGAATGAGGTCGGACGTTACATCTGTCGAAACGTTGTAAAAAGAAAATTTTAAACGTTATTTTCGTAAAAACGAAACCTTTTTTTAAAGCAAACATTTCTCCATGCATGTTAAAGTACTTTTTGGCCTGAATTGTAAACGTGATTTTTAAGGATTGGTCGAAAGTGGAAAAAATCCTTGTATCGCCTCCCCCCCTTTTTTTGTATTTATTAAATAACGTGGTAAAGTACTTGTTGATCAGAATTTGAAACGTGATTTTTGTTTTCAGGGGTGCTGAAAACATATAAGCCGTCATTTTAAAGGATTGGTTGAAAATGGAAAAAATCCTCATATTTACCTTTTTTTGTATTTGTTAAATAACGTGTTTAAGTGTATTTAAACTTTAATCACATCCTCACATGTATAATAATAGCGTGAAGGGAATTTATCGATTTATAGTCTGTGTAAGCAAACATGGAAACATCAAAATCGAATCGGAAAGTGGAAAGCCAAATGAAACGAAATATTATCGGATGCGTACCTAGGAAATCCCCGTATTAACTTTTTTTTAATTAAAAAAAATTTTTTTTTTAATTAAATAACGTGGCATAGTACTTATTTGTCGGAATTTTAAACGTGATTTTTGACTCGGTATAGAGAGGATGAAATATTAGCTACTTCCTCTGCAGGTTAGGACGATGATGATCATGGCGCTCCTCGGAATAAATGTAATGTTTTAATATTACGAAATAATGCGTATGTAATTGCGTTCGATAGCTAGATAACGCAATGACTAATGACGTAAACGTAATAATTTTTATGTGCCATCTGTTGCTGTCACCCTACGATTTGTGTCTACTTTATTATATACAATATATATATATATATATATATATATATATATATATATATATATATATATATATATATATATATATATGTGTATGTATTCTTTTTCTCCCTTTTTTGAGTACTGGATATGACCTTAAACTATGTCTGATGATGAGGTCCCAGCTTGCGGGCTTTGGGGAGTGTGGAGCCACCCCTTAATTGCAATTGCTCCCATGTCCACTCTGATCCGGAATGGCAGTACCTGTTAGGGTCCTAACTATGGGTAAAATAGAAACTGACTTGAAAAAAAAAATATATATATATATTCTATTAAAAACTTTTTCTTAAAAATCACTGGATTTGGCATTAAATAACACGAAAAGAGTTGATATGCCGTAAAACAAAAAACAAGCAACCAACCTTTTTTTTCGTTTCTTGCTTTCTCAATCTCTTTGAATCCCTATAAACTGTCTCAAACTGCTAAATGACTTTTTTATGCAAATATGATGAACTTCATATTATTTGTTTCCTGTGACACATTAACCTGCAAAATTTATATATATATATATATATATATATATATATATATATATATATATATATATATATATATATATAAGACATGTTTGCTGCAAGGCTTAAAATTAAAACATAAATCAATAACTATTACGTTACGCATGAATATACGTAAGGCCGTCGTTCGACCTTCACCTGGCAAATTCCGTTTTTAAAATTTTCACACTTTTGCGCCGATTTTCCCCGGCTAAAACCCAAATATAAAGTTTCGCATGGGTTCGAATATCCTATATATTAAGTTTCATGTCTGTAAACCAAAGACTGATAGAGGAGTTTAGTAGGGAATTTTTTTTACACAAATATATATACGCATACATAAATATATATATAGAAAGATGTTTGTGTTTACTATAACTTTTTTACGCAAATATTACGCAAGTATAAATCATGTAGAATATCTGCGTGAATATAATACCCGTAATAGTTAACTAAAGATGATCATTCCATAATAAAACCGAAAATAAACTATTAGGGAGTTAACTAAAATTAATGTTTAACAGAATATGCAAATTAGCTAGATCTTTTGTAGATAAATACAATTCCACGACCCATATATAACAAAGTTGTATTTTCTTTTTAAATAAATAGAAAAAAGTGTTTTTAATATGAATATTAATACAAACATAAAAAAAAAACAAATTTATAGTATGTGTGTTTATATGCATATATATATACACACACACACATATATATATATATATTTATTTTTTTACTATAATAATTAAATACCTACAGACATTAGTGTTTCATCCTTTCGGGATTCTTCAGTACAGGGTGTCACGATTAACACCAGCCGAACGATTCAAACCCCGCACTACGACACATCTCTGGCTCGATTAGCGGCGACCGTATCAATTCGGCTACAATTAACCGCGTGAAATAGCGTTGAATTTTAAACATTTTAAATGTTCATTACGTCAGTCAGAGAGTGATCCTATCGTTATACGATGATATTACACACACACACACACACACACACACACACACACATATATATATATATATATATATATATATATATATATATATATATATATATATATATATATAAACAAGTAGTTAATAAAACATGTTAAAAAAACACGTTGAAAAAGAGTTAAAAACATATTTAATTTTAAAAAGGAAACACTAAGTAAATGGATAGTCCTTAATCCGCGGAGTTTCCAAGAAATACTTTCCTTCTCATCAGAGGGTAGGATTTAGCAAAATGCGGGATCGGATTTTGCTTGCAAAAGTATTAAATCAAACTACAAGTAAGTAATAGATCTTACTTGATAACAAAAAATGAAGCAGAGGGAATAGGGTGAATAAAAAAAGTGATTTCACGTGAATGGATAGTCTGGTGAAGGGTAAAATTTCCAATGACAGTAAAATCCAAAGATGCAGAATCCAAGAATTTTATATATATATATATACATATATATATATATATATATATATATATATATATATATATATAGACAATCTTAAAAATGTTGAGATTACTTGAGTGAATATATAAGAGTAAATACTATAAACTCCTTCTTCGCAATCATCACCCCCCCCCCCAAATGCATTAGTACTGACGTATTTGGTACCACAAAGCGTGGCTGCAGAATATCTGAGAGGACAAAAAGACTGGATATGAATAACACCACCCAGACCTCGACTAAAATGGCGAAGAAAGTATTGGAATCCTTGGTGGACTTATTATCACTCAGTTTCCAGTGAAAACTAATACTAATTCGGAAACATCAAATGAGCAATGGCGATGATCAGGGAATACTTACAGTCACTCAGATTTCATGAAAAACCACCCCTTTTTAACAGTGGTGAATCACTGGTAATGATAACACGTGTAAAAGCTCCCACCGTGTAAGACAAAATAATAACAGATACGCATTTGTTTGTCGTTGTAAAATAAATATTTTATTTCTTTTTAAATTTACAATAAAAATAACATCGAATTCCGATTATTGATCTCCGCACGGTTTCGCGACGTTAGCTTTGAAGTCACAAATTTTAATTTCATCATTGAAGATAAGACCTGAAAGAAGAAAAAAAAAAGTGTCGTTATTATGTCGGCTGGAAGTTTGTCACGTGAGTAAATTAATTTACGGTGGTTAAACTTTTATAACTAGAATACTACGTTGCATAACAAACGTCACAAATTTACTACACTAAGTGGCTACTGCGTGATGAGACGAGTATTTTCTTTTCAATTTTTACTCACTTCGAACAAGGCACATTGTCACTGAAACCTAAGGGGCTACAGTGCATTATGGGCCATGCGTGGGAAGTTGAGCAGCGAGATATTTGTTTTACGTTATATTTAAATTCCAGCATATCAGAACAGTTAGGGAAGCAGGAAAAGTAGAAGGAACTCCAACGTGTAAGAATTTAAGGGAACAAACTATTATAGTCGAAGGCTCCCCAGCATCTTGAGATCGCTACAGTGAAAAGGTGGGATATTGCTGCTTGCCATGTCAGTGGGGAGTATTTAGCTGACGGCGCACCAGTGCTACGAGTTTGTCATATAATAATTAAATTAATATTCCATTAAAGAACCTGTAAAATAAGTATATGGGGTGCAACATTGCGGTGATGGGACAAGAGTTAGGGCTTGCTTGATAGCGCGGGATCTATTAGATTCTAGAAGTTTTTTTGAGGGAGAGAGACAAATAGCTAATGCACCCGCCCGGATGTGAGAGCAATATATATATATATATATATATATATATATATATATATATATATATATATATATATATATATATATATATATACACTAGCAAAAGTACCCGTCGTTGACTGGGTTCAAAAACAGCCTACAGAAAATGGACTCTGATTTATGAAAGTATGATAGGTTATGAAAAGGAAGGGTTGTAAATTTGGGTTGAATTTGGAGGTATCAAAACCAAAGCAAAATATGATGAAAGTAAAAATAACATAGATAACCCCATAATTTATTATACCACTGAAACACTTATCACAATATTCTGTGGATCTATATTAAAAAACCTTGTTAAACTTTGTGACATATTTACATTCTATGGAGGTCAGGTGCGAACGAACACCCCATAATTTTATAATACCATATTTCTTCAAACTGGAACATAATTATCAAAGTATACTTACGCAGATAGATATGAAAAGTCTTTATTAAAGTTTGTGCCTATTCCCATTCTATGGCACGAACTTTAATAAAGACTTTTCATATCTATCTGCGTAAGTATACTTTGATAATTATGTTTCAGTTTGAAGAAATATGGTATTATAAAATTATGGGATGTTCGTTCGCGCCTGACCTCCATAGAATGGAAATATGTCACAAAGTTTAACAAGGTTTTTTAATATAGATCCACAGAATATTGTGATAAGTCTTTCAGTGTGAACAGGTATGGCATAATAAATTATGGGGTTTATCTATTTTATTTTTAATTTCATCATATTTTGCTTTGGTTTTGATGCCCCCAAATTCGAAGCTATCTCTTAACAACCCTTCCTTTTCATAACCTATCATACTTTTATAAATCAGAGTCCATTTTCTGTAGGCTGTTTTTGAACCCAGTCAACGACGGGTACTTTTGCTAGTATATATATAAGTCTGCTTGAGAAGCAATCTGCATTTAATTTTCCTATCTTATTTTTATTTTTTATGTCATACTTACATAGCAATATGCCTTCATTTTCTCAGGTTTTAATGACTTTCTGAGAATTACCCGATACTTTTCTATTGTTAATCATTTTCAACATAATAAGTTATTGTTAATAATTTTCAACATAATAAGTTATTGTTAATAATTTTCAACATAATAAGTTATTGTTAATAATTTTCAACATAATAAGTTATTGTTAATAATTTTCAACATAATAAGTTATTGTTAATAATTTTCAACATAATAAGTTTCAACATAAGTTGTTTAATAGAATGAAAAAAGCCTAGGTGAAATTTAAATAAACTTCTAAACGCTATCCAACAGCAGTAGTTCATTTATTCGTTTATTTATTTGTTTATTTATTTGCGGACTATTACCCTCATCTTCTAGTTGTTGTTCCACGACATTTCGGCCAACTATTTCTCTGGCCTTCGTCAGGTGATCAACCGCGACCGAATAGGAATGCTGAGTCTTGTAATTGTATCCTCAGTAATTACGGCCTTCCATAGTTGTTGTTGTCCCACCACGTTTTTTGTCAACTAATCCTCTGGCCTGCTTTGAGTAGGATTGAAACCGCTGTTCACTTGGAACTGTAGTGATTCAGCGCTTCTATCCACTGCATCACGGGCATTGAAAGGATAGAGACATCGAATCTCTACGGCTCCAGGTGAGCATTGTCTGAAGGTAGCGGTTTCAATCCTACCCAAAGCAGGCCAGAGGATTAGTTGAATAAAAACGTGGTGAGACAACGACAACTATGGAAGACCGTAATAACTGAGGATACAGTTACAAGACTCATTCCTATTCGGTCGCGGTTGACCACCTGAAGAAGGTCAGAGGAATAGTTGGTCGAAACGTCGTGAAACAACAACTATGAAGATGAGGATAACACTCCGCAAATAAATAAATAAATAAATAAATAAATAAATCATCTAAAAGGATTCTAATAATAAAATAACAACGGTAGTGTTCAGGTCAAAAATTTAGTCAGATACCTACGCTAGTTTTGTGAGTTATATTTTTTTAAGATATGGCAGGTGTCCCATTGGTAGCTGGAACGCTTACTGGTTTAGAAAACCTGGTTCTACAATGTGATTTATGGAATCACTTGCGGTTTAATAAGGAGAGACTAGGGGTTAAGGCAGTGGCCGAGAATTCCGCACCCAGATTATAAATGTCATTGTTATTGTTATTCTTTGTGTATTCCTATAAAACAACCCCCCTAAAAACTGTAAGACAAGTGTTATCTTTAACCTTACACGTTATGACTGGGGTATATAAAATGTTATACACCCCTGCCGTTGTCGTCGTGCATTCTTTGCTTTTTATCTTTGAAAAAAAAAAATAACGACCTGCTTGTTTTCGGTTCTGAACAAACCGGAAAACAGTGGATGGTCTATTACTTAAGAAAAGTTTCTAACCCAATCTTTTTCTTTTTTGTTTTGCCCATATTTCCTGTTTGCATTAATGATATTATTGTATACATAAACAAATAAAATTTCCAAAAAATGTCGGGTTAAGTAGGAAGGTCTCTAGTGTAAATGTGGTATTGTGGTGACTGAGATGATTCTAGTTAAAAGTAGTAGATATATTTTTATCACTTGCAGATCAACGACACCCATTTTCCATTTTCATAACTTACTATCCCTTTGTTTTAAATGCGCGATTTTAATCCTTTTGTTTTAAATGTATGTTTTTAAAAATATTTTTTGCAAATATAACAAAGTATAATATCTGTTCTGAAAGATACATTTCGTCCCGCTCCTGGCTATGAACTTAAACTATATCCGATGGCGAGGCCCCAGCTTGCCATTGCTCCCAGGTCCACTCTGACCCGGAGTGGTAATACCTGTTAGGGTCTCAACTATGGGTTGAATAGAAATCAATTAAATACATTCTAATAAAGAAATATTGTTCAAAATCACTTTATTCGGCATTAAATAATCTGAAAAGGGTTGATATGCCGTAAAACAAACAACCAACCAACAACCAACACTTAGTCCATTCTGTTCTCGGTAAGTGTATTAAAAGTCGTTCTATAATGAAGCGTTTTTTAAATTTTTATTCTAATTCAGAGTCTCCTTTTTAGGGAACTGGATATTCCTCACATTAAAAACCGAACTTTAATCTATTTTTTCCTCGTGGGAAGGCAATTAAATAGAAACCCAGGTTTTTTTACGTTTGTCGATAAACTCACACCGACATCAGTTATCTATATAAAATGTTTATTTAACAAAACAGTTCCAGAAAACGTCAGAGAGGCAACTTCTATATGGATGAGATAGATAGATAGATAGATAGATAGATAGATAGATAGATAGATAGATAGATAGATAGATCATCTCGCAACATAAGCTACACCTATTGGGGATAACTGTGGATATGTCCTTTGCGCTTGAGATGTTGCCAGGAACTCCCGGTCGAAAGTCGACTTCCGGTGGATTGACTTTGGGCGTTTAAACATTTTCACTCAAATACGATCCGCGATATGTAACGAGGTGCAGGGTGATCTGGATATTACGGATGAGGACTGCATCATGTCTGGTGTGTGTAGGCGGTAGGAACGCCTATTCTAGCCTGAAAATTACTTTGAACCTAAGAGCAATATCGATTAACACGAAGGCTATTATTATACATGGGCTTGAAAGAAACGAACAGACAGTCTTGTTATAATTAATAACAAAGATTGCAATGTCATAGGGTCCTATTGGACTTAAGCGAAATAATATTGATTATTTTCCCTCGTTGATGAACTAGACGATCGATAGGTTAACAGTGGAAAAATGGAAATCTAAATTGTACTAAGATTAAGGCCACCATTAGATTAATCTATTAGGTCGACAACTAAATTCTTGTTTGTTTTTGTTTTTTTGTTTTTTATTTTTTTTTTTTTATAATTAATATTTTGGAGTTATTGAGTTCAAATTTCGGAATTTAATTTTTTGACAATACTATTGTGGAATACTTTTGGAATCTATTTTTAATAGTTCTCTTCAAGCTACCCCCCACCACTTCGAACTTAGCAACACCAACAAAATATAGAAGAAAAAAAAAAAATGAAAAAATAACAAAGTAAATGTTGCTAAGTTTCAGGAAAAATAAAAGAAAAAAGATGATTTTTCATTTTAAAAAATACAGTATTACAGTAAAACCGATGACCCTAGGATACGTTTTCTTTCAGGTTACGATGTGGATTTTGATGGTTTCCTCCCCTGGTTACGGTATTTTCCCTGTCATACGGTGTTATTTATAATGTTATTTGATTATATACATGTGTATTATATACTGTACTGTATTTTGTAACTAATTTTTAATGTCGTATCTCGGGGTCCTACTGTACTTGGTTTTCTAAAATTTTCAAATCATCAAAATGAACGTGAAGTTTAGAAAATAAACATTTTCGACACCTTATTCTTTTTGCCTATATTTATTATTTATTTTTTATTATTTATTATTTATTATTTATTTTTACCAATGAGATACCCAGCATCTTGTTGAACGGCAGGGAAATTTTTTTAATGTATGTGTATATACTCCCATTGAGTGTTGTATAATAATAATAATAATAATAATAATAATAATAATAATAATAATAATAATAATAATAATGTTTTGGGGAGACTTGATGTCACTCAGATTCCAGAAAATACCACTTGTTGTTGCCAGTGAGCAATCATTGATAATGACTCACGTAAAAAGTTTATAGTGAGTAAATAATAATAATAATAATAATGATTATAATAATAATGATGATAATAATAATAACAATAATGATAATAAAAATAGCAATAATAACAACAACAACAATAATGATAATAATAATAACAATAATAATGATAATTATAATGATAATAATAATAACAATAATAATGACAACAATAACAATAATAATAATGATGATGATAATAACAACAATAATAATGATAATAATAATAATAATGATAACGATAACAATAATAATAATATAACAATAATAACAATAATAATAATAATAATGATGATAATAATAATAATGATAACAACAATAATAACAATAATAAGCTTCTATCTCTACACCATCTTCGCTCTAATGCCAATCTGGCATTGGTTGAAATGAATGGCTCTTGTCTTAGGAAGGCCTCATGTTTTGACAAGCTTCTGGTCTTGACCTTTACTCCTGACCTGAAATAGAACCCGTATATCAAATCCATTGCCAAGGTTGCTGAAAAAATGGTGGGATCCTTCTAACGCTCCAGTAGATATCTCACTCCTGATGCAATTCTCTACCTATATAAAAGCAAGGTACGGCCAACAATGGAGTACTGTTGCCACATTTGGGCAGGAGCTGCTAGAAGCAACTTTTCCAGTCTTGACAGAGTTCAAAATAAACTTCATAGCTTAGTGGGGGGGGCGTTTTCTCTTCCCTGCAACCTGTTTCTCACAGAAAGACGTTGCGAGTCTGTCTCTGCTTTATCGTTATTTTCATGGCGAATGTCAGCTGAGCTTCAATCTATGGTCCCCCCTCGCCAAACTTTCACGAAAAACACTCGTCTAGCCAAAACCACTATCAATAATTTCACACACTCTTTATCTGTGCCTAAACCTAAATGCAGATTCCATGAACAAAGCTTATTTCTTAGAATTGCACGCATGTGGAACTCTCTTCCAATTGCCTGCTTTCCAGCTGACTACAATCTGATTGCCTTCAAGTCCAACGTAAACAAGTTCTTGATGAACCGTCCCCTTAAGTAATCCAAAAATTCCCACTACTTATGTTTACTACGCTACAATCACATTGACTAATGTATACTCATTAAACCTTATCCTCGAGTGGCCTCCGGGCCTTGATAAGTGGTGATTCCTGTGTAAAAAAAATTTAATTTGAAAATTACTACTTTAGATATCAGGTCTGTTATTGCAGACATCGATGACTATGGCTTTCTTCTCCCCTCTAAATTCGGTCTTTCTTTTTTATTTTTATCATTTTGAATTTTAATTAGTTCACAATGAATAATTTCAAACTATATTGATCTCTTGAATGAAAGAGTCTTTTTTGTCTGAGTCTCGTCACCATTTGGGTCCTTTCTTATTTCAAAATGAATATTACAATAAATCGTTTCATTATAACTTGCTAACGTTCATACTAAATCAAAATATGTAAGGTTTAGCAGTGTCCCTCTCCCTCCTAGATAGGATCTCAAAAAGATTCTAGAATCTAATAGGTTCCGCACTATCAAGCAAGCCCATCACCGCAATGTTACAAATTCTTTAGTGGAATATTAATTTAATTATCTTATGGCAAACTCGTAGCACTGGTGCGCCGTCAGCTAAATACTCCACACTAACACGACAAGCAGCAAAATCCCACCTTTTCACTGTAGCGATCTCAAGATGCTGGGGGACCTTCAATTATAATAGTTTGTTCCCTTAAATTCTTACACGTTGGAATTCCTTCCCCTTTCCCTGCTTCCCTTACTATTCTAATATGCTGTTGCCATATCTGGGCAGGAGCTGCTAAAAACAGCCTATCCTGCCTTGACAGAGTACAAAATAGACTTCGTGGCTTAGTGGGGGGTGCCCTTTTCTCTACCCTGCAACCTCTCTCCCACAGAAGAGACGTTGCGAGCCTATCCTTGTTTTATCGTTATTTCTATGGCAGGTGCTCGTCTGAACTCCAATTTCTGATCCCCCCATCGCCAATCTTTCACGAAAAACACCCGTCTGGCTGAATCCACTGTGAAAAATTTCCCCCACTCTATATCTGTGCCTAAATCAAAACGCGGATTCCATGAACAAAGCTTCTTTCTTAGAACTGCACGCCTGTGGAACTCTGTTCCGTCTGCCTGCTTCCCACCGGACTACAACTTGGATGTCTTCAAGTCCAATGTTAACAAATTCCTAATGAACCACCCCCTTAAGTAAACACTTCATCAAATCTCCACACTAACGTAAAGTACTTGCAATAACCCTCATCCCTGAGTGGCTTCCGGGCCTTGATAAGTGGTGATCACTGTGTAAAAAAAAAAATGCTGGAATTTAAATATAACGTAAAACAAACATCTCGCTGCTCAACTTCCTACTCAGAGTACCCCTGGTTTTCAAAAATAGACCTTCACAGTGATTATTATTAGATTGGGATAGTGTTAACGAGAGATGGAGAAACATTATAGATTATTTTGTGCTATTCGTAACTAGAAAAGTGTTATTTATGGGAGGGGTGGTGGTGGCCAAGTGGTTAACGACACTAACCGAAAGCCTAAGTGTGCTAAGTGTACGACACAATCACCTTGACACAACGGTTTCCGTTGGATCACCAAAGTTAAGCAACGTTGGACTTGGTCAGTACTAAATGGGTGACCATTTGGGACTTCCAGGTGCTGTATGTGCTCTCCGATTATCTCAGTATTGTTTCCAGTAGTCCTGGACTTCTCCTTGCCACTGGACTCAAGGCAGTACCGATTCAGGAGAGGTGTGGTTGACGATAGCGCAACCCTTGCCTCATAATTACACACGTAGTTTCCCCCACAGGCGGTATCCTTTGTTTTCGAGACTAAACGGGGGCATCGAAGTGTGCTTAGTTCGAATCCAGTTCGCTCCACAGAAAAAAAAAACTTTCATAAAACTAACACCTGAGCTTATATATAAACATCTGGAGAGAAGATGAATAAAATAACCAAATATATGCATGGAATCTCTACAATTATAGAAATGCAACTTTGTGTGTGCGTGTGCGTGTGCGTGTGTGCGTGTGCGTGTGTGTGTGTGTGTGTGTGTGTGTGTGTGTGTGTGTGTGCGTGTGATTTCGTTCTATATAGACTTCGAAATGATTGAGCAGATTTTCTTTAAAATTTACAGGACTTTAGTGTATAAATCTGGGAGTGATCTTAGTTAAGTTTTGTCTCAGAATATCCACGATAATTACTGATAATCGATGATCAAAACCGCTATTTAAATTTACCTATAATCGGTAAAGCCATTTTTTCCATGTCATCGCTTAGCAACAATGATAGAACAACGGGCATGAACATTTTACTGTGGGTAAGTTGATAGCGTGTTTCTTATTTTCTTTTTTCATTAACTGCAAAGAATTTTTATAAAACTTGAAAATTTACGTGTTTTATTCATTTATTTATTTATTTTTTGCATGACGTGGTCTGAGGTTCAAACCCCGCACGTAAATGTCTTAACGTTAACTGGAAAGAAGTTTATATAAAGTAATTTTATAAAAGAAACAGTAGGCTCTCTAGAATGCAATGTAGAATAACATCTTTTTTAGATTAAGTTGGACTAAAGCATGGAGGCATGTGAAGCTTCCTCCCGAGCGATTTCACAGATTTCGATGACAATAAAAATATAGGAGCGTGAAATATTCGTTCATCGCCATTCAATCCCAGGCAACGTCGCGTCTCCCTCTTAGAAATCAATAAAAGAAAGAATAAAAGGAAACAAAAAACTTACGATCTGGACAAAAATTGTGTCCGAGGAAATGTCCACCTAAACAAGTGTAATACGTTTTGCATTGTTGGTCCAAATCCGGATAGCTTCCATCTTTCAACTTGGAACAGTCCACTAATTTGCCACATGGGGGTTTCACTTTTTGAACACTGAAAAATAAAAAAGAAAGAAATGATAGTTCGACCTTATATCTATATAATAATACGATAAGTCAATTTCAGATCCGTATGAACGTTATCGCTTCCATCCCCCCACCCTTTTTTTTTTTAAAAAAAAAGATGGGATCGTCCGACTGCAACTTTTTTAGATATTAGTTAGTGCAAAAATAATGTCGTTTTTTATATAAAAGTCGAATGTCTACAAGCTCTTTTTTTAAAACCAATGTGTCGCTGTTGTACCTATTTACTATGCCTCCCCACGGAACAGAGTTAGACACCAGGGTCGTTTTTTAACGTGGAGAAAAGGTACAAAAATAAAAATTGTCTCAGTCGTGAAGGATTTCTCCTCCACCGAAAAAGAACAAGAAATAGAAGTGCAGCATCTGAAGAACAGATGGTATTTATTTGCTCCCCCACCGAGCAAATTAGGCACAAGGCCAATTTTTAATGTGAGGAGTGAAGGGAAGGAGAAGGGAAAAAGGGGACCAGCTCCCGAGAGGTGGGAAATGGGAGCTGGTTAAAGGTCAGTTATGTGGGGTTTCCCCCACATCTGGTCTTTGCTTGCAGTATCTGCCGGAACAGATGGTATTTATTTGCTCCCCCACCGAGCAAATTAGGCACAAGGCCGATTTTTAATGTGAGGAGTGAAGGGGAAATGGGGACCAACTCCCCGGGGAGTAGGGAAGCTGGATAGTGACAATTGGTATGAAGGGTTGCCCCTACATTGACCAATAACTTATATGTGGGGTTGCCCCCACATATGGTCTTTGCTTGCAGTATCTGCCGGAACAGATGGTATTTATTTGCTCCCCCACTGAGCAAATTAGGCACAAGGCCGTTTTTTATGTGAGGTAAAAACCAGCTCCCCTAAAAGGGGTCACTCTGGTTACCAAAAATAATAATTGTCCCAGTATAGAGGGTTTCCCCTCCATTGACTGGTACAAATTATCTTAAGTGCAGTATCTGCCGGAACAGATGGTGTTTATTTGCTCCCCCACCGAGCAAATTAGGCACAAGGCCGATTTTTAATGTGAGGAGTGAAGGGAGAGGGAAGGGAAAAAGGGGACCAGCTCCCGAGAGGTGGGAAATGGGAGCTGGTTAATGGTCAGGCATGTGGGGTTGCCCCCACATCTGGTCTTTGCTAGTCATAGCTAGTCATAGCTTGCAGTATCTGCCGGAACAGATGGTATTTATTTGCTCCCCCACTGAGCAAATTAGGCACAAGGCCGTTTTTAATGTGAGGTAAAAACCAGCTCCCCTAAAAGGGATCACTCTGGTTACCAAAAATAATAATTGTCCCAGTATAGAGGGTTTCCCCTCCATTGACTGGTACAAATTATCTTAAGTTCAGTATCTGCCGGAACAGATGGTATTTATTTGCTCCCCCACCGAGCAAATTAGGCACAAGGCCGATTTTTAATGTGAGGAGTGAAGGGAGGGGGAAGGGAAAAAGGGGACCAGCTCCCGAGAGGTGGGAAATGGGAGCTGGTTAATGGTCAGGCATGTGGGGTTGCCCCCACATCTGGTCTTTGCTAGTCATAGCTAGTCATAGCTTGCAGTATCTGCCGGAACAGATGGTATTTATTTGCTCCCCCACTGAGCAAATTAGGCACAAGGCCGTTTTTTATGTGAGGTAAAAACCAGCTCCCCTAATAGTAGGCAAAAAGGGGGCACTCTGGTTACCAAAAATAATAATTGTCCCAGTATAGAGGGTTTCCCCTCCATTGACTGGTACAAATTATCTTAAGTGCAGCATCTGCCGGAACAGATGGTATTTATTTGCTCCCCCACCGAGCAAATTAGGCACAAGGCCGATTTTTAATGTGAGGAGTGAAGGGAGGGGGAAGGGAAAAAGGGGACCAGCTCCCAAGAGGTGGGAAATGGGAGCTGGTTAATGGTCAGGCATGTGGGGTTGCCCCCACATCTGGTCTTTGCTAGTCATAGCTAGTCATAGCTTGCAGTATCTGCCGGAACAGATGGTATTTATTTGCTCCCCCACTGAGCAAATTAGGCACAAGGCCGTTTTTTATGTGAGGTAAAAGCCAGCTCCCCTAATAGTAGGCAAAAAGGGGGCACTCTGGTTACCAAAAATAATAATTGTCCCAGTATAGAGGGTTTCCCCTCCATTGACTGGTACAAATTATCTTAAGTGCAGCATCTGCCGGAACAGATGCTACACTTTGATCTTGACCAGAAGGCCAAGGTAATGTGTCGCTGTTGTAATTAATGTGAAATACACACGTTTTTACACTTCCGGTTAGGATGGAAGTGTTTGTATTTTTTCGCAAACAAATACGTTAAAGTGTATCAGTATCTTCATTCAATGTTTTGTTAAATAGTCTTTACTTTAATAGCGAGCACTATTGTAGGTTTTAATGATTTGCAAATATATGAATAGGTATATATATATATATATATATATGTATGTATGTATATATGAATATATATGAGTGTATATATGTATATATATGTGTATATGTATGTATATATATGTATATGTATATATATATATATATATATATATATATATATATATATATATATATATATATATATATACCTATTCATATATTTGCAAGTCATTAAAACCTACAAGAGTGCTCGCTATTAAAGTAAAGACTATTTAAATATTAAATTTTCACAAGATCAGTATTGTTTGGAAGCTCGACCTTTCAGACGACAAATACCGAAAAATTGGCTAAAAACATTAATTTCTTCACCCTTAACTGGGCATATAGAATGTAGATACTGAATGAAGATACTATATACATATATATATATATATATATATATATATATATATATATATATATATATATATATATATATATATATATATATATATAGAGAGAGAGAGAGAGATTCAACGTCTCTATCAAATTAGCATTGAAGATAGCGGTTTCATTCCTACCCAAAGCCGGCCAGAGGCTTACTTCGCCAAAACGTTGTGAGACGACAACAACTACGGATGGCAGTGATTTCTGAGAATGCAGTTTGGAGATTCGAAATTTCTATCCTTCACTGTTACCACATGACGAAGGCCAGAGGAATAGTTGGCCGAAACGTCGTGAAACAACAGCTAATAAAGATGAGAATAATAGTCCTCAATGAATAGGTATTTTGTTCCATTCTTCTAGGCATATTATCATTATGTTTTTAATTTTATTGTGACGCTTTTCTGATTTAAATTTTAAAATAACACCGTCAGTTCTTTCGTGATTTCAAGTCCAGGAACCGAATTGGTCATTGCAAGATAATAACATTATTTTCCATGAATTGCTTCTTCGTATGTTTTAGGGTATTCGTGGAATATATAAAGCTTAATCAGAAGGGATCTCAACACCAGCAATAAAATGCAATCAATTTTTTTCTAGAAAAAAAAAACCTTTGGTCCCCCAACAAAAGGAGAGTGGACCTGTAAATTCACCCTTGTCCGTTAGTCCGTTCGTCCGTTCGCCCGTTCATCTGTTCGTACTTTTCGCAATAAATAAGCTTTAGAATTTTTTGAAATTTTGCACAAACATTAAACATGATATGAGTAAAAAGTAACAGAACAGATTTAGCTGTTAGGGGGTCAAAGTTCAACGAATTGACCTTTGAGAACTCTACCAAACTCCTCCGACAATTTTGGGTCTAAATATTTGAAATTTTAGATATACGTTTCTTGTACATAGATCTAAGTTAATAACATGATTTGAGCCCAAAACAATAAATGTTAAGGGGTCATAATAGGGGCCAAAGTTAAAAAATTGACCGCTTTTTTTTTTTTGCTCAACATACACCTCCAAACACCCGGGCAACGCCGGGTTGAAATGCTAGTATATATATAAAAGTGAAAGTGTCTGTGTGTGTGTCTGTGTACATTTCCCTACGCAATAAGTCTGTCAATTTTTAGTCTACAGACTCGAAATTTAATATACAGTGTACTGAAATTTGGGAAAATCTTTGTGATCGATTTTCGGCGGAAATTTGGCTGTTAAGGGGTCAAAATTCAAATTTGCCGTTTAGAACTTTACCAAACTCCTCCGACAATTTTGGGTCTAAACACTTGAAATTTTAGATATAAGTTCCTTGGACATGAATCTAACTTAATAACTTGATTTGAGCCCCAAAAAATAAATGTTAAAGGGTCATAATAGTGGTCAAAGTTTAAAAAAATTGACCTCTACCAAATTACTCAGAAAATTTCTGGTCTAAACATTTGAAATTTGACATAAACGGTATTTAGAGATAGGGCAAGCTTTTTAATCGGTTTGAGTCGAAAATTTTTAGTTACCAATACATAAATGTATGTATGTATGTATGTTTGTATGTCTGCCTAAAACTTTCGACAGAGGCGACGGATTTCAGCAAGATCAGTGTCTTTTTGAAGTTCGACCTTTCAGACGACAAATACCGAAAAATTGGCTAAAAACATTAATATCTTCACCCTCAACTGTGCACTTTTCTACAGGAGAGGTCGCTTTTTTTCGCCGATAATTTTGAAAGTCATACTCTCCTTTCGATTGTCTAGCCTTAATTTAAACAAAAATCACTTCCAGTTTGGCGGTGGTCGTAACAGCAAAGACGTCAGATTTGTTCCCCGTTCTTTTCCTCCTTCGTGGTACGCGTTCGAGCCTACCGTCCTACTACCACTTTTTTTTTGTTCAACATACACATCCAAAAACCTGGGCAACGCCGGGCTAAAATGCTAGTATATACATAAAAGTGAAAGTGTCTGTATGTGTGTGTGTGTTTGTGTCCGTCTGTGTACATTTCCCTACGCAATAACTCTGTCAATATTTAGTCTACAGACTCGCAATTTGATACACAGGGTGCTGAGATTTGGGAAAATCCTTGTTAGCGGTTTTCGGCCAGAAACTTGGCTATTGAAGGGTTAATGTTCAACAATTTACCTTTGAGAACTCTACCAAACTACTTCGACAATTTTGGGTCTAAACACTTGAAATTTTAGATATAGGTTCCTTGGACATGGATCTAATTTAATAACTTCATGTGAGCCCTAAACAATAAATTTTAAGGGGTCATAATAGGGGTCGAATTTAAAAAAAAATTGACCTCTGCAATCTCTACCAAATTACTCTGAAAATTTCTGGTCTAAACATTTGAAATTTGATATAAACGGTATTCAGAGATAGGGCAAGCTTTTTGATCGATTTGGGTCGAAAATTACAAGCTACCAATATATAAATGTATGTATGTATGTTTGCATGTCTGCCCAAAACATTTGAGGGAGGCGACGGATTTTCACAAGATCAGTATTGTTTGGAAGCTCGACTTTTCAGACAACAAATACCGAAAAATTGGCTAAAAACATTAGTTGCTTCACCCTCAACTGGGCACATTTCTACAGGAATCGGTAACTTTTTTCGCCGATATTTTCGAAAGTCATCCCCTCTTTTCGATTGTCTAGCCATAATTTAAACATAAGGCACTTCCGGTTTGGCGGCGGTCGTAACAGCAAAGACGTCACGTTTTTTCCTGTTCTTTTCCTCCTTCACGGTATGGGTTCGAGCCTGCCGTTCTACTACCACTTTTTTTTTTTGCTCAACATACACCTCCAAACACCTGGGCAACGCCGGGCTGAAATGCTAGTACATATGTACACACACACACACACACACACACACACACACACACACACACACACATATATATATATATATATATCAGGTTGTTGCATAAGTTTCCATCATTTCATAAAAATTATTGTTCTAAAACATATTTTGATATTTGGCAAAGTGTTATATATCATTACAAAGCACGTATTCTGTTATACACGATAATTGTAATCGTTTTTTTTTATTTTTTACTCATATAACTTTTTCTCGTTTGTCAGAACTGTCGTATAGATTGTCAAGTAGATAAAAAAAAATCACATTTTCGACACCTCTCTCTTTTCGCATGTAATCGAGGTCGAAAAGCGAGTGAAGAGACCAAGGATATTTGTGCCGTATATGGAGAAAACGCTATACCTGCAAGAACTTTTCGAGATTTATTTACCAGATTCAAACACGGTAACTTTGACTTCTTTGACGCTCCTTGTACCAGAAGACCAATCAAGGGCAGTATATTAAAAGCTCAACAGACGAAGACCAAATCAGAGTTCTGCTTAAAGAAGATGGCCATCAGACATGTAGACAATTGGATGAAAAGATGAATTGTGTGATTTTGCGACAATTTCACGCCACCTTCAGTCGATGGGATTCACACAAAACTTGGAGCTTGGGTACCACATGAACTTACTTTTGCTGTTATAATTCTTGGATTTTATTAAAAAAAACAGCAAGAACTTATGCAACAATCTAGTATATATATATATATATATATATATATATATATATATATATGTGTGTGTGTGTGTGTGTGTGTGTGTGTGTGTGTGTGTGTGTGTGTGTATATATATATATGTATATATATATGTATATATATATATGTGTGTGTGTGTATATATTGTGTGTATGTATATATATATGTGTGTGTGTATGTGTATATATATATATATATATATATATATATATATCTCCACTTCAAAAGCCACCATCCTAAAAACTGTCAAAATCAATACCCTACCCCCTAGCACGTAGAGTCTGCACCATAGTAACAGACAGACACCTCCGTTCGACTAGATTGAATGAACTACAAATAACACTGCGGAAAAGAATATATCCACTACCACTAATACAGAAAGGTATTGAACTGGCTGAAAAAATTCCAATAGACCAACTAAGAATATCAAAAGAACACAACAAAGAACAAATTTTAACATACGTCTCCACACACAACACAAACCACCCAGAACTATTTACACAGATAACAAAAAACCTTATCCTCCTCAATCAGAACGACAAACTAAACAACATACTTAAAACAACAAGAATAATAAAAAGCAAACGCCAACCCAAAAACTTAAAACACATCCTAACTTCCTCAAAACTCGTTCCACACGCTACAAAAGGGGTTACAAGATGCAACAAACCGCGATGTGGAGTATGTGACATAATAATAGAAGGCAACACATACACATTCAAAAACGCAACACAAACATTCAAAATAAAAAAGGATCTAAATTGCACCTCCAGAAATGTAGTATATGCACTAAGATGCACAACATGCAACAAATCCTTCATAGGCGCCACCAAAAATTTCAGCAATAGAGTGGCCTTACATAAAAGCAACATCAAAAATGCAGATAACAGACACCTCTATGCTTCAAAACACGTAGACACATGCAGTGGAAACAGCTTCAAAATAATGCCAATCTTCCAAACAGACAATTATTTTTATTTACTTACACAGGAAAAATCTTCATAACAAGATTCACTCCTGAACTAAACAGAGCCTAATATCAACACACAAAAACATGAAATGCAAGTCACACTCGCATGTACACCCACACATAAAGTCACACTCGCATAAGTCACACTCGCATACACACCTACACATAAATCAGAACCGACACATGCGCATACAACCACACACAGGCATAGCATCCCTATCTCTAATACAACACACTGAACAATACCAACCCTACTTAACCTCAAAACCAACAACACTAGGAAACACCTAGAACCATAGTATAATATCTGTTCCAACACCTCGCTCCCCCTTCTCTCAGTGGAGGAGAAATCTCTCATGACTGAGACAACTATCACCCCTTCTATCATCTCCCCTCCCATACCTATACCCCTCCAATTGGCCCCTCCCCTCTGGGGAACGAGATCTTCCCCACACTAGTAACCGATCCTGGGTCTGGCCATACCTACATGGGGAGACAAATAAATAAAAAAAAATCCCCTATACATATTTTTAAATACACCCCTCTATCTAAGCAAACATAATATAAAGAATACCCGAACAGTCTAAGACTGAAACAAAAAATCACAATACTAAAATCTAAGAATCCAAAAAATAAATATCAAAATAGAATGAAAGCACCCCTACCCTTATTTCAGAAGAGTTGGTTCTAACCCTAACCCTAACCCTAACCCCCCTCTCCTCACACATACACATTATGGAAATAACTTCATAATACTATAAAACAGTACACACATTCTTCAAACCAATAAAAGAAAACACACACACATCCTACCCTAAAGGAAAAGAAAAAACACAAGCAGAAAGAGAGAGTGAGAGAAAGAAACACAACACAGGAGTAACCACAGCCCAATAAAACAGTAATAAATTTTGAACATTCCAATGAATAGTAGACACTTACACGTTTCCACCTCTTGGAAACATTTTAAATGAACTACGAAAATGCTATTTTTACATCTCCAACACATTTTGAAAATAATTTCTGAAGAGGACGCTTCACAGAACGTCTGAAACGCGTTAAAAACGATTCCAATGGTTTAAAAAACATTATTACAATGATCTAAACATAATTCTCAATGAAAAATCAAGACACGAAATAATAAAATAATGTTAAAAAAATACACATTGTTGGTGACCACGCCCTTATATATATATATATATATATATATATATATATATATATATATATATATATATATATATAAGGGCGTGGTCACCAACAATGTGTATTTTTTAACATTATTTTATTATTTCGTGTCTTGATTTATATATATATATATATATACATCCAAGAAAGTTTCCAAATAAAGATGAAACGTTGGTGAACACATAACCCGGTTTGTTGCTTTTTATTTCTCTCTCTATCTCTTTCTGTATATATATATATATATATATATATATATATATATATATATATATATATATATAATTAGAGAGAGAGAGAGAGAAAGAGAGAGAGAGAAGCCGAAATGTTTCTTTTCTACATTAAATACCAAACCTTAAATTAATACGATTCTAGAATCTTGTTTTTGGTAAGGTGTCCATAAACCTTTATTGTATAAATTTACTTACGGTCTGCATTCATGTATTGTGGTGTCAATAACTTCACCCTTTGGACACATTATCTTCTGAAATTTACCGTCAGTACATTTGACCATGGTGAGACAGGAAACCTCATAGAAACCATTTGGCTTATTTTTGCAGTCGATGCAACTGGAGACACCTGGACAAAAGAGAAGATCATGTTAATTACATAGCGATCTCGTTGTTAATATTAACTGCATTTACGTATGCATTTAAGTCAGAAAATTATCTCCTGGCATCTAATATTGTCTTATATATAACTGATTACATTATGCAATGATTTGTTTTACTTTTTGAATGTTGTTTAGATTTCTACAACTGATTTACGGTATTTTTCGCTGCTGAATCAGGAAATGACACCCGTTTCTCTCCATCAGGTCAAGTTTTCGGACTAAGTTGATTTTTTATAAAGTTAGATATTGAGACAAAATCGATTACATTTTTGTGGCGTAATCAGCTAATTTTTATCAAAACATACCACTTAAATAGGTTTTTAAGATAAAAACTATTTTGCCAATAACATATATTGATTACCTGATAGAAACATCGATTACTGTAAAAACTAAATGGTAGACACAGATAAAGGTAAGCACACGAACATTGCATGTTACTTCACCATTGTTCAAACTTCAGAGTTTGAACTTCTGTGTCTTCGAATTTCTGGAATGTTTAGCGGTAGGGAGATATATCTTCCGATTCCAACAGTAGTCAGAAATCATGAATGCGTCCCAAAGACCCTGATACTTGGTTCCCATCTCTTCTTATGAAGATCTGGGAACGTGAACCACCACCGATAACATCAAATGAAAAAATGACCATCTTCTATTGTAGTATTGGGAATCCCAGCTTACTTGCTATATAGGTAGTTTTAGAAATAGAAAGTTATATAAGCATATTTTGATTTCCCATCAGCGATTTAGCAGGGTTAGGGTTAGGTTTGACAGGCATCAAACTCAAGTCACCTTGAATGACTTAGATTAGATGTACCGGAAATAAAGGAGTGACACGGGAATTGTGGTCATAGGCTTCCGGTTGACGACCACATGCAAGTATTATGCTTTTTAACAGTTCACTTCCTGTAAGTAAAAAAAAATACTCGAGCTGAGATCGAAACGAAAACCTTAAGAGAGGGAATCACGCACGATAACCATTAAACCAGCGTCACACTTTAAAAGTCTTTAAACTACTCATTCTTAACATGAATAATCTGTAATGTGAACTATTCACGTATGTGCATTCGTGAAATAGTCAACAAACAGATAAAAATCTTTTCTGAATACACCATATTTTAATTCTGCAGATAAAAAATTCGTTGAGTGTATAGGTTGAGAAGTGTCCTCACAAACACATTCTTACTTTTACACACATATATATATATATATATATGTGTGTGTGTGTGTGTGTGTGTGTGTGTGTGTGTGTGTGTGTGTGTGTGTGTGTGTGTGTGATTATGCAACGTTAATCATATTTTTGTTTTGTGTGTGTGTTTTTTTCACTATCGATAGAAAATCGTGTCTATAATAATAAATACGTAATCTGCATGAATTAAAATATCATATTTAAGCGTATCTTACGACCGGTCAACGCCGAGCAGCCTGTTAATTTTTTTTTTCAAAATCATTCGCAAACATAAATCAGTAAATAAAGAGTTACTGTTTAATTTAAGCGGGTTGGAAAATACACTGCATCTTTCGATGGGAAACAATCGCTGAGGATATTTAGGAATAATATATAAACTTACCGATGAAGCAAATTAGGATGAACAACTGGAAGGTGCTGTGTTGCATTCTGCGCTTTTGCTATTGGTTTTCTGTGTTCGAAAGGCAGACCGTCTAATTTTTATGTCTTCGAGATTGGCTCTTTAATATTTATAGGCAAGCTGGCATCAAATCTTCCAATAATTCACAGATTAGGTTCGTTGGACGAGGAAGTAACGCACCTAATTTGAGTCAATAATTGGCCGCAAAAAAAACAAAAACAAAAAATGATTGATATGAAAAGAATCTGATAAGCTCACATATATTACACATACGAGTCTGATAAAAAAAAAAAAACTCATGTTATCTCAAAGTTTTCAGAAAATATTATCCGTTTGTTTAATGCAGAGAAATCGCCATCTGGCTTCCATTTCGATACCTTTTCGGGCTAGACTATATGACGCAATTATATATATATATATACATATATATATATATATATATAAATATATATATAAATATATATATATATAAATATATATATATAAATATATATAGAAATATATATATATATAAATAAATATATATATATATATGTATATAATTATATAAATATATATATAAACATATATATATAAATATATATATATATATATATATATATATATATAAATATATAGTAATTTATAAAATACTAGCGGGGGTACCCGGCGTTGCCCGAGTGTTTGTTTCCGGGACGGGGGGGGGAGTTTTAAAAAATGTTATGGTAGGTAAGTAGGAAGGATCGAACCCGGAGTCATGAGTAAAAGTAGGAAAATGAAGTGTGAAAAAAAAAAAAACAAAAAAACATCTGCAACGTTAACAGTTCGGCCACCAAGAAAAGTCCATTCCAGTTGTTTAGGAAAAAAAAAAAAACGACTACGGTAGGTCGGCGCGAACGTGAAAATATAATGTGAATTGTCCAGCACGCTAACCACTACGCCACAGAGCACTGCAGCTTAGTTTAGTGATTTTAAATAACTTCACATGAAATAACTACGAAGCCAAACCGGTGTTCTCTTCTCAACTGTTTCTTGTGAACGATCCCCAAACGGTGTTAAGTGGTGGCAGGGGGAGGAGGAATTTATTAGAGAGAAAATATTTTACCACTTCCATTGATCTTAACCGATTTTGACCGTGACTTCTCAGCAGAAAAAGTATAGAAATCTAAGATTATCGAGGAATTTGAGAAATAATAAGCCTATAACACACCTCAGATATTGTTCTGCCGTTTGTGCATATTATATTTGCATGAAATATCTTGATTTTTAATCCTATTAATGTCAAAATCAGACGGGAAAAATGAGTTCATTTTATTTATATAGAAGATAGAAGAAGAAAGAATAGAAGAAGATAGAAAGAAGAAGAATAGAATAGAAGATAGAAGATAGAAAGAATAGAAGAAGAAATAGAAGAAGAGAGAAGATAGAAGATAGATAGATAGATAGATAGATAGATAGATAGATAGATAGAGAAGATATATGGCGACTAAGCTACACTGAATATTCTGCGTTTCATCCACTGTAGGATTCGTCAGGCCTGACGAATCCTACAGTGGATGAAACGCAGAATATTCAGTGTAGCTTAGTCACCATATATATTCTATAAATAACTAACGAGCTCTACCTACGTATTGAGCACTTTTGAAGTAAATACTTAAAGTTTACGCATAAATCTATACTTTCGTATATTAAATTCATGTGAGTAAATGAAGTAGTTATATAAATATATATATATATAAATATATATATATATAAATATATATACATATATATATATATATATATATATATATATATATATATATATATATATATATATATTAGTAGTGGGACGATTAATCGAAATCGGAAATCGTAAACATCGGAACATTTGGAGGTATCGGAATCGGAAATATTGGTGTCTATTTTCCAATGCATCGTCGATTCTTTTAATTGTTTTTTTTTTATTTGATTTTGTTTAAAGTAAAATCTTCCATTGCTCGTAATATTGATGAATTACTAAATATTCATTGATTATAAAATCAAAGCAAAGCTAAAATCGATAGATCATCCCTCAAAAGTGTATTTTGACGTTTAGGAAAATATCTGCATATTTAACATGTGTTTTTACGTAAGAATCGGAATCGGTAATTGTATCGGAACTGGGAAAAAATTGGAATCGCCCCATCACTACTATATATATATATATATATATATATATATATATATATATATATATATATATATATATATATATATATATATATATATATACTAGCAAAAGTACCCGTCGTTGACTGGGTTCAAAAACACCCTACAGAAAATGGACTCTGACTTATGAAAGTATGATAGGTTATGAAAAGGAAGGGTTGTAAAGAGATAGCTTCGAATTTGGAGGTATCGAAACCAAAGCAAAATATGATGAAAGTAAAAATAAAATAGATAAACCCCATAATTTATTATACCATACCTGTTCACACTGAAACACTTATCACAATATTCTGTGGATCTATATTAAAAAACCTTGTTAAACTTTGTGACATATTTACGTTCGATCGAGGTCAGGCGCGAACAAACACCCCATAATTTTATTATACCATATTTCTTCAAACTGAAACATAATTATCAAAGTATACTTACGCAGATAGATATGAAAAGTCTTTATTAGAATTTGTGCCTATTTCCATTCTATGGAGGCCAGGCGCGAACGCAGACCCCACAATTTTATTATACCATCCCTATTTAAGTTAAAACATACTTATCAAAGTATTCTTATGTACATCTATATCAAAATCACTTGTAAATGGTTTTTGTTTACATTTAATTTTTTTTATTTCGATACTTTGTGGACCAGGCACGAACGCAGACCCCACAATTTTAATGAAGCACCGTTCTGCCAGATCAAACATACCCATTCCTGTGTCTCGATACATCTATCATTATATGTAATCAGTTTTTTTTTAATAGTCAACCATATAGGAGCCTATTCGTGACCACACACACACACACACACGTTAAGCTTTATATATATATATATATATATATATATATATATATATATATATATATATATATATATTACTAGCATTTTACTAGCATCATCACTCTGGGTTTCCCGGGATAAAAATCATCGCTATATATTTATGAAAAGTTCATTTTTCTGTGAAGCTTATTTTTATTTGAACACCTGCCATAAGAATAACGATAGAGCAGAGATTGATTCGCAGCATCATTTCTGAGAGAGTAAGGAAGCGCAAATAGCCCTCCTCGACTAGATTACGAAAACGGTTTGTGCCCTGTCTAGCAGGAAAGGTTACTCTGAGCGGCGCCTCTCCATATGTGGCAACAGTCCTCCATCTTATCATGTGTTTGACGCTTGTATAGGTGGAGAATCGCATCGAGCGAGAGACCGTATATTTGTAAAGTGTTCGGTTTTAATGCGTGTTGTATTGACCAGACATTACAACTTTAAATATGAGTCATGTGCTCAAAAAATGGTCAAAGCTAGAACTTTCTACGGAAATTGTCTATAGACGTGCTGTTTTGGGAAAATAAAAGAAAAAACAATCAACGGTTGGACTTTGTTCATGGAATTTTTATTTAGTTTTAGGCACTGTGATAGAGAGTAAGGGAAACGTATTGACAGTTGTTATATACAGACGAGTATTTTTTGCACATGTTTTACAGAAAACTATGGATTGAAGCTCAGTCGAGTACCTGCTTCTCTAGCTGCACTGATGTGTTGTGAAACAGCGAAACAGTACTGTATGTGGATGACTATATATATATATATATATATCTCTTCTATGTATACACATACAATGTTGACATTCTTATCGCACGTTGATATTGAAAACATATTTTTCTATTTAAAAATGATTAAACAGGGCTTTTTAATGTACTCAATAATGGATATGAGAGCGACTAAATGGCTGCATAAAACTACGGCAATGTTTGTATGGAATAAACTGGACGCGAACTGGGAACACCCAGGTCATCAGCCTGTGTCATTAGCCACCCTAACTCTTAATTTTTATTTACTTTCTCTCTATGAGCTTTGACACAACAATAGGTGTGGATTTAATAAAAGTGTTTCTGCAAACAAACTGGACTTGAACTTGGGGCACTCAGGTCATCAGTTCGTATCGCTAACCACTTAATCACCTTCACGCTAGTGTCATTCATCCACTAACAGAATCACCCAGCGATACTCGTGATAAAAGTGGTGGCTATATATTTGTAAATAGTTTGCATTGACTAGACTGTACACCTTTACATGTAAGGCTTGTGCGCTAAATAACTGCCAAATCTAGAAGTTTCTAGGGAATTGTCTATAAAAGTTATTTTTAAAAAGCATAGGACACAGATCAACCCATGGTGACTATGTGACTGCACAAAATTACGGAAATCTTGAATGGCAATTCACAATATGAAAAGCTACAACAACAACAAAAAAAACCACACACACACACACACACACACACACATTTTCTTTCCTATTCTTCTTTTCACCCTGATTGGCACAGGCAATTAAAAAAAAAGTTGCTTCACGAATAAAAGCCGTCACCGTTGTTGTTTAATGAGCGGAGATTGTTTTGGAGCCCAGTAAGCCAAATGACGTTTGTCATATTGAGAGATTTAATTTATTTTAGATATTAATTAACCCACTAGATTGTTAACAGCCGCTTTACCTTTCGAAAGCATTACTGATACACGTATTTTTTGTTGATTCATTGATTAAAGCTTTCTAATATTAACACTATATGTATGTACTAATGGTGTATAGAGAGAGGTGGATCGGCCCGCAAAACAATCATATGTTATATAGGTGTTGGTGATATTTTGTTCTTATAAACGTATAAATTGTATGTATTATTTCTTTGGCCCGGGGATATGATATCGACGTATAAACTGAGTCATGTTGTATCAGAGAGTTATCACACGGGTATATATTACAGTTCATATTTACGTAAGGTATCATATTTTTAATTAGAAGAATCATATATGCTTTACACCTTTCTTTCTTCAAGAGTTCTTCTATCTCGACTGCTGAGTTCCGTGATGAAACATGAAATGACCACACTATAATCAATTGAGACCTCTGTTCTTCCTTCTTTTGTGAAACCACAGAACAACACTTTATTTTTTTTTAAATATAAATTTATTTCAGTTGTTTCGAATGGTCTTCATATGATTCTGCATTTCGTCTCTACATGCTTGTTCTTCACAGCCACGCTTCCTGGCTTGAAGTACGTTTGTTCACTCCCGTGATTAAACTCCAACTCCTCGACTAACAAACTTCCCGACCTCCTGATCTCAGCTCCGGTGACGAAACCAATTAAAAGACGCGTCTCATTAACGTGACCTGCTCTGTCACATACGCCTGCTCAACGTTATTTTGTTTATTTAACCTAGCTAATCCATGTAAACATCCTCAGCTAAAATCCATTGCTACACTTTATTCTATAAACAATAAATAACTCCCAATATAAACTATTTTAAGAATATCATTGAATAGATAGATAAATAGACAGATAGATCGATAATAATTAATTAACTTTTAACAATGTAACTATCTAACACTATCAGAGTCACCCGACATTACCCGGAATAAAAGTGATCTCTCTTTTTTTAGAAGGAGGTCAACGCTTATCAAGGCCTAACGACCGCTCTAGGATTAAAGTTAATGAGTGTCAGGTAGACAACACCGTGATGCTCAGCAATAGTCGAACGGATAAGCTTTGGGGTTTTTTATAAGACGACCCAATAAGAATTTATTATTTGCATTAGATTTCAAAACGACCATGGTGTAGGGAATTGGGACGCAGCCCCGCGGTGTTATGTATGACATACAGACAGTGCTAGGAAATAAACTTTTCCCATGGAATTTTATAGTGTTAAGTACTGATAGAGATTAAGGGGAAAGTATTGACAGTTGTTATTAATAGACGAGTATTTTTTTGCAAATGTTTTGCAGGGGGAAACTCTGGATTGAAGCTCAGTCGAGTAACTGCCATCAACGATAAAGCAGAGATAGACTCTTGGGTCGAATATAATATGATAATAAATACGAAATCTGCATTAATCGAAATATCATATTTAAGCGTATTTTACGCCCGAGCAATGCTTGGCGGCCTGCTAGTATTTAAATATTTAAATAAACGCGCGCGCGCACACACACACACCTATATATATATATATATATATATATATATATATATATATATATATATATATTCTATGTATGAACATACAATTTTGATATTTTTATCACACTTACATTGATATTAAAAGCATATGTTTCTATTTAAAAATCATTAAACAGAGCTTTTTAAGATATGAGAGCGACTCCATAAAGGTTAACTAATTTGCATATTCCTTTGAAAAACGAACTTTCATTAATTATTCATCTTTTTATGATTTCTTGTCGAATGATTTGCTTCTTTTAATTATTACGCTCAGTTCTAATGATGCATATTTTCTGTATTGTGTATAATTGCGTATCGTTAAGGATGAAAACGTTCTAGCATACGCACGTGTATATATCTATTTATATATCCTTCTATACACCTATAAAGTAAAGATTTTTCTTCGCACTGACATTGACATTTAAAACCTATTTTTTTTCAATTAAAAACATTATTGAAACGAATTTCTTACCATACTCAGTCATTTATATATGAGCGACCTCATAAACGGTTAGTAATTTGCATAATCCTTTGAAAAAACGAGCGTTCATTAATTAATTATTCATGCTTATGTTTTCTTAGTGGGCGATTGTTTTCATTGAACTATTACACTCAGTTCTATTTAGGCATGTTTACTACAGTGTTCACAACTGGGTAGAATTCAGAATGAAAAATTTATAGCACACGTACACACACACACACAGACATATATATATATATATATATATATATATATATATATATATATATATATATATATATAAGAGCAAATAGTTAATAAAACATGTTAAAAAAACACCTTGAAAAAGAGTTAAAAACATATTTAATCTGAAAAGGAAACACTTAATAAGCGGATAGTTCTTAATCCGCGGGAGGTTCTAAGAAATACTTTCCTTCTCATCCGAGGGTATGAATTAGCAAAATGCGGGATCGGATTTTGCATACAAAAGTATTTGATGAAACTTCAAGTAAGTCAAAGATCTTACTTGATAACAAAAAGTAATGCAGAGGGAACATGGTGAAGCAAAAGGTGATTTCACGTGAATGGACAGCCAGGTGAAAGGAAAAGCGTCCAATGACGGTAAAATCCCAAAATGTAAGTCCAAGAAAGTTAATTTAATTTTCCATTCGCACAAGTAAAATCTAAGGAAATCGCGTAATTGGAAGATGGTCCAAAATAACCCAAAAGGCCGAAATCCGTGGAATAATTCACAAATATGTACAAGGAAAATGGGAAAAAATTCCAATAATATTAATAAAAGAAAAATAAGATATGCTTTCAACACGGCTGCCGAGAACAAAGTGTAATTTTATTATATATATATATATATATATATATATATATATATATATATATATATATATATATATATATATATATAATTGAATTGTGAACATAGAGGACAACAGGCTACATTTCTGCATTCAGATATAAAAATTGAGGATGGGATTTTTCTTTATAAAATATTTGATAAAAGAAACGCTTTCCCCTTTAAAATAGTACGTATGCCCCATAAAGATAGCACCTGCCCTGTTTTTATGTTTTATGGAACCATTATGTCAGAGTTTTTGAGAATAGCTTGCGTTACTTTAAAACTAACAGACTTTATACCACCAGTTTCTAGTTTAGTAATAAGGATGATAAAACAAGGTGGGGATAAAAATAAAATATTTAAACAGTTAAATAAAGCATTTGTTCGTTATCCTGATGCTTTTGAATCGTTTAAGATAAACCAGACTATATTAATAAAGGAAATCCAAAACTATATTAGCAATGTATAAAATGTATTTATAATTACATATAATAAATTTATATTAAAAAAAAAATGTATACATGTAAAAATATTTTTAACCTTTATATATCTAATTTTAAATAAGAATGTAAATATACTAAATATTAATCATAGTGGGGGTGATAAGTAATTAAATGGATTAATCCTAATCTTATAAATACAAGACTGATAAATAAAAAAATGCATCCATTTTAAATGTGGAAATTGATGAATCGCACAGGTAAGAAATTCATTTTTATAGTATGAAAAGGTTAGTAATTGCAATTAAGAATAGGAAATTGGATAAAATGTCTGTAACATGTCTTCTTCCTAAGATTAAGGGTGGTGGTGTTTGATCAACACTGCTGGGGAGCCATGATGTAATATACTGTTTTGTTTTTAAATCCCCGAAACAGTGTTTCATGGTAAACAACTGATGATCCCTTGAAAAATAAATTATTTGTATTATAGTAAATTCGAGAGCGAGTTGATGCAGTGCTTGCAGGTGATTAAATGACTTACTGACTAGATGGTTTTCTAACGAATGATAAAAAGTATTTTTTGTATAATCTTAAAGGTTAAAAACTTCAAAGACTATATGTATATATATATATATATATATATATATATATATATATATATACGAACAAATAATTAATAAGACATGTTAAAAGCACTTTAAGAAGAGTTAAAAATATATTTAATTTTCAAAAAGGAAACACAAATTAAGTAAATTGTCCTTAATCCGCGGAGTTTCGAAAGAAATACTTTCCTCCTCATCAGAGGGTACGAATTAGCAAAATGCGGGATCGGATTTTGCTTGCAAAGTATTTAATGAAACTACAAGTAAGCCACAGAGATTACTTGATAAAAAAAATAGTGAAGCAGAGCGAATGGGGGAAAAATAAAAATTCTTTTAACAACCAAAATTCTAATAATAACCAAGGAACTTCTCTAACCACTTAAAAAAACAAGTCTAATAATACTCCCTTCTCAATTAAATGGACTATCCTAAAAAAAAGGTTAAATCTTATAGTTCGGGCTCTGTCATGTCACCTCTACACAACTTAATCTATAACAATAATTACTTCGTCTCAAAGTGGCAATATAATTAACTCTAAAAACGAACTGATCTATTGCAAACATAAGACCAAATTTAAATACGGCAAATTTGAAATTACATATCTCTTCTATTAACCCTTCAGATATATAATATTATAGATCTTTTCTACGCACTTTCTTATCACTTTATAACTTTATAATTTTAATTGTAAATCATTATTTCTTTTATATTTGGCCAGTTTTACATCTACAGGCTCAGTTTGATTGTATCCATGCGCACATGCTATTATATTTATCCAATCTTAATTTTGTTTTTTGCGAACTATTTTCCCCATCCTTTAAGTTCTTATTGGTTCGCAATAAATAAAATTATTAAATAATACTTACCTCAATAAGCATTCCATTTAAATAAATATATCCATCTACCTAAACATTTATATTTCGCACGCATTTTTACTTGCTTGAGTAAATATATATTTATTTGTGTACAGTTCTCAGTTTTTGCTTTATAGCGGAGCTCGTGGATGCCGGACGATTGCTTTCCCATAAATTTCGTTTCATCCTCTTTAAATCTTTATTTATTTATTTTATATATATAAATATATATATATATATATATATATATATATTGTCACAACTTTAAATACCCTTTCTAATCTATTAGATATAGACGTTTCCACATTAAACTCATAGCCCTCAACTTACGAGCAATATATAATTTATGATCACTCATTCCATGCAATTCAATTGTTACTCCTGCTGATAATTTCATTTCAAATTCATTACTTGTCTATTTCAGTTGACCCCTTTTTTTCTGTCTTATTTGTTGCACCATTTCAACGTTATTTTATCTGGGTCATTGTGACACTGCCTTTTCTATTCTAAAAATAACTCAATCACCGCTCATCTTTTCTGTTTCTTTATTCGTATTTAAAAACATCAGCCTCGGCATAAGTGTTTTAAAATCTCTCCATTTCTTCATTCTACGCACAATTCATCTTTATTTAAATAATAATATTTCGAACTCACTCTTTTTTTCTTGTACTCATTTGTGAATTATTTCACGGAATTCTGCCTTTTGGATTACATTCAAATATCTTCCAGTAACGTGATTCCTTTGGATTTTTACTCGTGGATACGGAACTTCAACCAACTTTTCTTGGATTTTACCGTTATTGAATATTCTACTCATCACCCGACCATCCATTAACGTGAACTCATTATTCTCCCCCCCCATTCCCTCTGTTTCACTATTTTTATCAAGTAAGCTATATAGCTTACTTGTAGTTTCATTAAATACTTTGCAAGCAAAATCCGATCCCGCATTTTGCTGATTCCTACACTCTGATGAGAAAAAAGTATTTTTTTCGAAACTTCACTTAATTTGTGTTTCCTTTTTGAAAATTAAATATGTTTTTAACTCTTCTTAAGGTGTTTTAACATGTTTTTTTTTTAATTCTTTGTTCTTATTATAAGCTCTATTTCCTATTTGGTTTAACTGAGGTTTTACATTCTTATCTCATATATATATATATATATATATATATATATATATATATATATATATATATATATATATATATATGACGATGTCATCCAACATGCTAAACTAGCGAGCGATTAGTAATAGAATTTTAAGAATGTGAGAGATTATAAATTATTTCTAGAGCAAAACGACGTTGCAGCTCGCAAGAGCCATGACAGCCAACAAACCAGAAGTCCAAGACTCGAGTTTCACCCTCGTTTGGGCTCACAGACATATTCGAACTCGGGATTCGAAATCCGAGCTTCTTGCATGCAATATATATATATATATATATATATATATATATATATATATATATATATATATATATATAGTTTGGCTATGTCTAACTGATGAATCCAAACGAGGGCAAAACTCGAGTCTTGGACTTCCGGTTTGTTGGCTGTCATGGATCTTATGAGCTGCGACGTCGTTTGGCTATGGAAACAATTATATAGTTTCTCACATTCTAAAAATTATATTACTAATCGCTCGCTAGTTTAGCTTGTTGGATGGCATCGTCCTAACGAGTATAAAATTCCTACTTGTGAGACATCGGCTTGGGTTATAGCTTGGTGTGATGACCACATCACTTATTCGAGACGTAGTTGGTCCTTTTCATAGTCGGATTTCGCCGCGGTTTGCTCGATCTGTGTTAGCTAATAGACTTTCTTGTGTGTGAGGCGGGTTTGCTAAGGTGACAGAGCGCTCACCTTGCATGCAAGAGGCTCTTGTTTCGAGTCCAGAATTCAGATATGTCTAACTGATGAGCTCAAATGAGGGTAAAACTCGAGTCTATGACTTCCGGTTTGTTGGCAGTCATCGCTCTCGCATTCTGAAAATTATATATATTATAGGAAAGCTTATTCCCGTCCGAAATAAAAGGTTATTGCTTGGCAAACGCTGACGCCACATACAGAATCTGTGTAGCAAGATTAATAGTCAATATTTGTTGTAGGTTTTTCGAATATTATCACTAGATTTCATCCGTTTTCATAAAATTGTCTATTATTTCCTATGAGAGTCACTTAACACAAAAAGACGTATTTACTGGTAGTAGCACATTTTTCACTCACTAATTATTTTCTCCTTATCCTCCTCCAACAAAACCGGGAGCTATTCTAGATTAGTCCTAATTTTAACTCCAGCACCGTCCGTGTTCAGCTTTTACTAACATACGTTTACCATCACTAATTTCGTCAAATACGCTTGAAATAACGATCCCTCCCTCAACAAGTTCCGGCTACTTATTATTATCATTGGCTGCTCGCATGCATATAACAGATTTAGAAAAAAAAAATCCCGAAATAAACAAACTTCCTTCGCCCGGCGACATAAAATTAGATAGTTTGAATCGTAGACACACGCCTTCTGTCATTAAAACACCTACACTGCATGCGTGATATGTTTTTTTTCTGTTTTGTCGTCGTACATATTTATCAAGTTCCATTACCTTACAAACTTTCGTTACGCTGACTCACATGCATTCAGTTGCAAACTGCGTTCTTTAATCCGACTATGCATATTGGCATACTACTTTAATATAGCGATACCCAATAGTAAAAGATAACGAAAAATACACATTTTGTATCGAGAAATTCTCGCTTTATTGTCAAATACATGGTCATTTTTGGTGCGTCTTGGATAACTTGAGCCAATGTTTACATATTTAAAACGTGTATTCCCCAATACAAGCATGTGTACTTTTTAATATATTTTAACTCATACAGATTCCTCATATAATAATATTTAACAACAATACACTTTCGCGTTGACTTTCAAGCCGACTTCGAATATGTGAGGTGGTATGATGTGGCCCTCACTTGTACACCAAAAACCATAAGCGTAACCGGAAACTTTGTTTTCATAATCTTGGGCACGTCCCTGTTATTCGTGGCATCCCAGTGATACATTTTGAGGGTGCTGGCAATGGTCCTGCTGTAAAAACATGGATAGGTAGAGAGCATGAGTTGTACAGCGGCGCATCTCCGATAACGCTCGGTGAACATTGTGTCACTTTCAGACACGATAGAAGGCTCATATTGCCCTAGAGATTTGCACGCAACTGGCCAACTAGTAGATGGTCTGAAAGAAAAAAAAAAGAAGGAAACCGGTTTTCATCAAACAGAAATGGAGTCATGCCGTCTTTCTAGGCTGACAATTTTATCGTCCCACCCTGTAGATATTTCACAGCCTATATTCAAGAGTTTTCCACAGAGAGGCAAGAAAATTTTCCAAGTTGTAATAAAACCCATCTATACAACTCAACGTAAAAAAAAAATACACAAGCAAAAGAAGAAAAAAAACTAAGATATTAACTTTTGCCTCGATTAAATCTCCCATCTTTTCCCGAAAGGCCAATCGACTGAATGAAATGGGATTATCCTTAGTCCAGTGATGATTACTCGAGTCTTGTTTTAATGTTACTTAAAGAATTAATCCCTTAATCGTCCCTTTTTTTAGATGATACCATCAGTTCCGAATGTTTGACTCGTTTCCAGCACGATGACATTGCAAACAATTAGGAAAAAGACGAGAGTGTTCTTAAATGACCATATTGAAACATCGTTTTTGTCTATTTTTTTTTTCTTTTTCTTTTTACTGTTTACCATGCGTCATCTGCATTCGAACCTGTTGTGTGCTCTGGACAATATCACAAGAGAGGATCAATCCGTCTGATTCCTTTAATCTCATTGCGTAAAACTTTGTCCAGCGGGGGAACATCTTTTTTTTTCTTTTTTCTTTTTTGTTGTTGTTTGTGCCTTTGATTGCGGAAAGACGATTAGCAAACATTCAGACGAAGCCATCAACTGAGCCGGCCCGTATATTTAATGGCGCGTGTCCCAGCAAGTCACTTCACGTAGACAGCGTTGCCTGAGAATGCCGCGCGCTATTTTTTTCCCCGTCGACAAGAAAAGGCGATTTAGTGCTGATCGTTTGGAAGCTGCAAAGGAAACAAGTATGGTAGAGACAAATAGGATGGACGGAACGCTCATTCATGAAAATGACAATGGTTTCATTTATTTAATGGCCGGAAAACAGAGCCCCCCCCCCAAAAAAAAAAAAAATAATGAGGTTTAATAATAAAGTTGTGTACGCTCGGTCGTTGCAACATTTAATTCACTCGCATCTTTCTCTTTTTCTATTCTTTTCTTCCTCTGTCTCTTTCTCTCACCTCAACACTCACTCTATCAATCCTTCGCTTTCTCACTCACATACATGTATAGAGTTATTTATAAATTTAAGTATATATATATATATATATATATATATATATATATATATATATATATATATATATATATATATATATATATATATTAGTGTTAGAATGATTAATCAGAATCGGGCATCAAAATAATCAGAACTTTTGGAGTATCGGAATCGGTATTGGAATCGAAAAAATTTGAGCCTATTTTCCGATGCCAAACTGATTCCTTAAATTATCTGTTTTTTTTTTTATATTTTGGTTTAAGAAACATCTTCTACCGTTGATAGTAATAATAAAATAATAAATATTTATTGATTTAAACTTCCAGTAAGACTAAAATCTCTAGATCAACCCCTCACAAGTGGGTTTTTACATTTAAGAAAATATAGGCACATTTAAGTTGTGATTTTACGGTAATCGGGACAAAAAAAGAACTTTATAGTTAAATATTTAGAGATCTATAAAGAATCGGAATCGGTAATTGTATCGGAATCGGGAATTTAGTACGGAATCGGTAATTGTATCGGAATCGGCGTAAAATACGCATAAATATTATAATTTAAATAATGCAGAGACTGAGATACGTGCATGCGAGTATTGATTTTTGTAAACAGTTCACTTTGTAAATAAAAAATACTCGAGCTGAGATCGAAACCGAAACCTAAAGATAGTGTTAAGTACGATAACCATTAGAACAGCTTGACACCATCTTTACAGAATGTTTTCCAACGTACTTATTTTTAATATAAAGAAGCTGTTATGTTTCACGTTTGCACATATCTGCATGAATATAATTACACGTAATTGTTAACTAAAGATGATCATTCCATAAGAAAACCAAAAAAAAAAAAAAAAAAAACTAAGAGGAATTAATTAAAATTAATGTTTAAAAGAATATGCAAATTAGCTAGATCTTTTGCAGATGAATGCAATTCCACGATGCATATATAAGAAAGTTGTATTTTCTTTGTAGATAAATAGAAAAAGGGTTTTTAATATGAATATCAATATTTTCATGAACGGCGATCATTCTGTGTTCTGATTTATGTATTTTTCTAGGTATTTTTTGTGTCTTCCACCCAAACTTCTATACTTACCGCTCACCTTTCTCTTCGTTATTGTTCGCGTAGAGTCGGTCAATATGATATTTCGGGTATAATTCGTTGTTAATGGTCACTGATACCCTCGTCTTCTTGCCAATATGCCTAATCTCTTTTTCGATCCAGTTTATAAATGGTCCAGCGTATCTTATTAATGATACTGCCCAGGTGTTTATTCCTTTATTTAGAGTATTGCTATATAGTTTGTTTGTTTTTTCTAAGTATTTTCTTGTTCTTCTCGGTATTCTTTTCTAATTTTCTCTTTAATTTCTGTTCATTTGTTGACGTCTGCCTCCAGAACTACCAAAGATTTGTGGATATCATATTTTACAGGTACTTGAGTACTTGACTATTCGGTCTCATTCTTTTGGATGGGGGCAGTGATGTGGTAATGGGGATGGGGGTGGGTTACAGAACTCATAGGTATGCAGCTTCAATGTTTTTGGTTCCATGTAGCGCTTCATGTTTTGCCTCTGCAGCAGTTTGTCTGGTCTGCGCTTGTTATTCGTGTGTGTTAATCTCCACATTCAAGGGGTTTCCTTAATATTTCAGCTGTTTTCATTATTGTTGTTTGTTGAATTTTTCCAATTGTTATTATTATTATTATTATTATTATTATTATTATTATTATTATTATTAGTAGTAGTAGTAGTAGTAGTAGTAGTAGTAGCAGCACTTACTCACTTACTTGCTCATTATCATCGATTGTTCATTAACAATAACTAATACTGTTCCTCTGGAGTTCGATTGACAAGTGACTTCGGATTTCCAGATCTCTAAATCTCTTTTAATAACCATTTCAAACTATTTTGCGTTATCATAACAGCCGTTTATCATCGATTTCCCGCCATCAATGGTCGTTGGTCTTCTATGGGATTTAAGCGACAATAAGTTTCTTCAAAGTGCCAGTACTTTTAAACCCTTTCGGTGGAGGTCTGGTTAGTGCTCTTTCACTCATCTGTTTTTCCATCTCTGTTGACTTTTCACAACAATTTCGTGTGGTATAAACCGAAGCTTGTCCCACCGCATATGTGTGTTCCTTGTTTTCACTTATCTATGGCTTGTCAAATCTTCCTGATTATGTGGGTTTGTTTTTGCAAGATTTTCCATATTTATTTCTGCTGCTTTCATTATTGCCGTGCGTTGTATAATCTCAATCTTGGAATATGGGATATGGATAGAATCATTATAATACCAGTAATTGTAGGAGCACTAGGAGCAGTCCTGAAACACTTGGGAAAAAGACAGAGAGAAATTGAGCATAAATGCGCTACACCTTCAAGGACGCTTCTTGCTTCAATATGTTTCCGGACACTAAAGCTAACGGTAAAATCAGAGCAATGAAAGACATCAAATATAATTTTATTTAATTATTTTAGGAGGTTTGACACGAGGTCAAATGTCGGTTTGATGAAAGTGTTTCTGGGGATTCGAACTTGGCATGCTCAGGTTTTCAGTCCATATCGTCACCTCATCAAAAGACAAACGGGTATTGGTAATCTATTGACGCTTATTTTAACAACCACACAAACTCACAAACTCAATTAGAATATCACAGTTCTCGCACTGTCTACCAAACACTAGTCTTTGCCCCATCATCGTTATGTTGCATCGATGTGATTGTTTCAAAAGTACTTTCCAGAAAGCTTCACCTTCGACGAATTTACTGCACTTGAACCCCTCAAGATAAATACACCTCGAGTAATCCGAATAGTAGCAAAATCCCACCCTTTCATTGTAAATGACTCCAGATGCGGCAAAACGTTCAACTCTAATAGCTTCTTTCTCTGAACTGTTTGCCTTTGAAGCTTCCTCTCTGCTCCTTGGTTCCCCGTCTGCATCAATATGTAGAAAGTTACATTTAATGTGAGCAAACATCTTGGTGCACAACTACCCACTTAGAATAACTCCCTATATATCTTGCACTTACGTCTCAGTGGCGATGTATCTTATTTGGGGTGAATAAAAGAAAAAAAACTGTTAATAACATATTTTAATAGAATAATAATAATAACAAAAAAAAAAACAATTTTACACGTAGAATATATTTTATTACTAAAGCTGAGATGAAATCAAAGTTATAATGTTTCTGCCTAAATGTCCTCCAGTCCACACGGTCTCTTCACGCGGTAGGCATAATCACAGGCTTGCAAGAATTCGTTGAACACAAGAGCTAAAAGAAAAAAAAATCAACATAAATTAAATAAGAAATAAATAAGAAAAAAAAGGAAAAATCTACAAACGTATATTTCCCTATGCAAAGAAAAATAAATGCACGAAAAAAAAATTAATTAAATTACATACAGCTTCTCAGCTCGACTTTTAAGAAGCACGTGGACACTTTTCTAGAAGATCCGTTATGTAAGGATTCATGTCCAGCCATTGTCAAAGGTCGGCGTTGAACAACTGCAGATACGCGTGTAAGACAATCCTACATCATTTTGTTTGCTACATGCTGTTATCAATGTAACAAAGCGCGAATGCGCGTATAGCAGCAGCCACTGTAAGACAGCCAACGTATGCAAATGAGCAAGCCGTGTGCAAGATGACGTCACGGCGAGGAAGGAGAAAAAAAAGATTATAAAGAAAGAAAAACGCGTCCCGAGAAGAACAGTAATAGGTGTGCTACACACAAACTCGAGAGCGACAGGGAAAGACGTGTTCTAAACCTAGCCGGACAATGACAGAGTACCACGTGTTCGACATGGCAGAATCTTGTTAAGCACATTGGAGTACGAGAAGACTCTTGAACAAGAGGCAAGGTGTTATTTGAGAAGTACCTGTAAATAAATATCTGTTGTTTCAACTGAAAAAAAAATGAGTTGAAATTTTCCTTGTTTTTGTTTCCTTGCGACTGTTCGAATACAACGTGTGGGTCCCGAGTGTTGACATATAACGACTACATTACATTGTGATATGATTAAGAATAGCATTTTGTCGTATGATTCATTAAGTTTCTTTGATTGAGCAACATTTAATGTTCAAGAGTCTGTTCCATAGAGAAGGATAGATTTGTAAAGGAGAAGAAAATATCACAAGTGATGGAAATAAAAAATTTGATTGATTATAATTGCACATTAGTATTAAGTAGTATAACTTTTATTGATTATAATTGCACATTAGTATTAAGTAGTATAGCTTTTATAAATTATAATTGCACATTAGTATTAAGTAGTATAACTTTTATTAATTATAATTGCACATTAGTATTAAGTAGTATAACTTTTATTAATTATAATTGCACATTAGTATCAGTAGTATAACTTTTATTGATTATAATTGCACATTAGTATTAAGTAGTATAACTTTTATTGATTATAATTGCACATTAGTATTAAGTAGTATAACTTTTATTGATTATAATTGCACATTAGTATGAAGTAGTATAGCTTTTATTGATTATAATTGCACATTAGTATTAAGTGGTATAACTTTTATTGATTATAATTGCACATTAGTATTAAGTAGTATAACTTTTATTGATTATAATTGCACATTAGTATTAAGTAGTATAACTTTTATTGATTATAATTGCACATTAGTATTAAGTAGTATAACTTTTATTGATTATAATTGCACATTAGTATTAAGTAGTATAACTTTTATTGATTATAATTGCACATTAGTATTAAGTGGTATAACTTTTATTGATTATAATTGCACATTAGTATTAAGTAGTATAACTTTTATTGATTATAATTGCACATTAGTATTAAGTAGTATAACTTTTATTGATTATAATTGCACATTAGTATTAAGTAGTATAACTTTTATTGATTATAATTGCACATTAGTATTAAGTAGTATAGCTTTTATTGATTATAATTGCACATTAGTATTAAGTAGTATAGCTTTTATTGATTATAATTGCACATTAGTATTAAGTAGTATAACTTTTATCAATTATAATTACACATTAGTATTAAGTAGTATAACTTTTATTGATTCTAATTGCACATTAGTATTAAGTAGTATAACTTTTATTGATTATAATTGCACATTAGTATTAAGTAGTATAACATTTATTGATTATAATTGCACATTAGTATTAAGTAGTATAACTTTTATTGATTATAATTGCACATTAGTAAGATGAACTATAGCTTTTATTGATTATAATTGCACATTAGTATTAAGTAGTATAACTTTTATTGATTATAATTGCACATTAGTATTAAGTAGTATAACTTTTATTGATTATAATTGCACATAAGTATGAAGTAGTATAACTTTTATTGATTATAATTGCACATTAGTATTAAGTAGTATAACATTTATTAATTATAATTGCACATTAGTATTAAGTAGTATACATTTTATTGATTGTAATTGCACATTAGTATTAAGTAGTATACATTTTATTGATTATAATTGCACATTAGTATTGAGTAGTATAACTTTTATTAATAAAAATTGCACATTAGTATTAAGTAGTATAGCTTTTATTGATTATAATTGCACATTAGTATTAGGTAGTGTTACATTTATTGATTATAATTGCACACAAGTATTAAGTAGTATAACTTTTATTAATTAAAATTGCACATTAGTATTAAGTAGTATAACTTTTATTGATTATAATTGCACATTAGTATTAAGTAGTATAAGTTTTATTGATTATAATTGCACATTAGTATTAAGTAGTATAACATTTATTAATTATAATTGCACATTAGTATTTAGTAGTATAGCTTTTATTGATTATAATTGCACATTAGTATTGAGTAGTATAACTTTTATTGATTATAATTGCACATTAGTATTAAGTGGTATAACTATTATTGATTATAATTGTACATTAGTATCAGTAGTATAACTTTTATTGATTATAATTGCACATTAGTATAAAGTAGTATAACTTTTATTGATTATAATTGCACATTAGTATTGAGTAGTATAACTTTTATTAATTATAATTGCACATTAGTATTAAGTAGTATAGCTTTTATTGATTATAATTGCACATTAGTATTAAGTAGTATAACTTTTATTAATTATAATTGCACATTAGTATTAAGTAGTATAGCTTTTCTAGATTATAATTGCACATTAGTATTAAGTAGTATAACTTGTATTGATTATAATTGCACATTAGTATTAAGTAGTATTAATTTTATTAATTATAATTGCACATTAGTATTAAGTAGTATAACTTTTATTAATTATATTTGCACATTAGTATTAAGTAGTATTGCTTTTATTGATTATAATTGCACATTAGTATTAAGTAGTATAAGTTTTATTGATTATAATTGCACATTAGTATTAAGTAGTATAACTTTTATTGATTACAATTGCACATTAGTATTAAGTAGTATAAGTTTTATTGATTATAATTGCACATTAGTATTTAGTAGTATAACTTTTATTAATTAAAATTGCACATTAGTATTAAGTAGTATAACTTTTATTGATTATAATTGCACATTAGTATTAAGTAGTATAAGTTTTATTGATTATAATTGCACATTAGTATAAAGTAGTATAACTTTTATTGATTATAATTGCACATTAGTATTAAGTAGTATAACTTTTATTGATTATAATTGCACATTAGTATTAAGTAGTATAACTTTTATTGATTATAATTGCACATTAGTATTAAGTAGTACAACTTTTATTGATTATAATTGCACATTAGTATTAATTAGTATAGCTTTTATCAATTATAATTGCACATTAGTATTAAGTAGTATAGCTTGTCTTGATTATAATTGCACATTAGTATTAAGTAGTATAACTTTTATTGATTATAATTGCACATTAGTATTAAGTAGTATAACTTTTATTGATTATAATTGCACATTAGTATTGAGTAGTATAACTTTTATTAATTATAATTGCACATTAGTATTAAGTAGTATAACTTTTATTGATTATAATTGCACATCAGTATAAAGTAGCATAGCTTTTATTGATTATAATTGCACATTTGTATTAAGTAATATAGCTTTTATTGATTATAATTGCACATTTCTATTAAGTAGTATAACTTTTATTGATTATAATTGCAGATTAGTATTAAGTAGTATAACATTTATTAATTATAATTGCACATTAGTATTAAGTAGTATAACTTTTATTGATTATAATTGCACATTAGTATGAAGTAGTATAACTTTTATTGATTATAATTGCAAATCAGTATCAAGTAGTATAGCTTTTATTGATTATAACTGCACATTAGTATTAAGTAGTATAGCTTTTATTGATTATACTTGCACATTAGTATTAAGTATTATAAGTTTTATTGATTATAATTGCACATTAGTATTAAGTAGTATAACTTTTATTGATTATAATTGCACATTAGTATAAAGTAGTATAACTTTTATTGATTATAATTGCACATTAGTATTAAGTAGTATACCTTTTATTAATTATAATTGCACATTAGTATTAAGTAGTATACCTTTTATTGATTATAATTGCACATTAGTATTAAGTAGTATAACTTTTATTGATTATAATTGCACATTAGTATTAAGTAGTATAAGTTTTATTGATTATAATTGCACATTAGTATTAAGTAATATAGCTTTTATTGATTATAATTGCACATTAGTATTAAGTAGCATAAGTTTTATTGATTATAATTGCAAATTAGTATTAAGTAGTATGACTTTTATTGATTATAATTGCACATTAGTATTAAATAGTATAGCTTTTATTGATTATAATTGCACATTAGTATTAAGTAGTAACTTTTATTAATTAAAATTGCACATTAGTATAAAGTAGTATAAGTTTTATTGATTATAATTGCACATTAGTATTTAGTAGTATAACTTTTATTAATTAAAATTGAACATTAGTATTAAGTAGTATAAGTTTTATTGATTATAATTGCACATTAGTATTTAGTAGTATAACTTTTATTAATTAAAATTGCACATTAGTATTAAGTAGTATAACTTTTATTGATTATAATTGCACATTAGTATTAAGTAGTATAAGTTTTATTGATTATAATTGAACATTAGTATTAAGTAGTATAACTTTTATTGATTACAATTGCACATTAGTATTAAGTAGTATAAGTTTTATTGATTATAATTGCACATTAGTATTTAGTAGTATAACTTTTATTAATTAAGATTGAACATTAGTATTAAGTAGTATAAGTTTTATTGATTATAATTGCACATTAGTATTTAGTAGTATAACTTTTATTAATTAAAATTGCACATTAGTATTAAGTAGTATAACTTTTATTGATTATAATTGCACATTAGTATTAAGTAGTATAAGTTTTATTGATTATAATTGAACATTAGTATTAAGTAGTATAACTTTTATTGATTATAATTGCACATTAGTATTAAGTAGTATAACTTTTATTGATTATAATTGCACATTAGTATTAAGTAGTATAACTTTTATTGATTATAATTGCACATTAGTATTAAGTTGTATAACTTTTATTAATTAAAATTGCACATTAGTATTAAGTAGTATAACTTTTATTAATTATAATTGCACATTAGTATTAAGTAGTATAACTTTTATTGATTATAATTGCACATTAGTATTAAGTAGTATAACTTTTATTGATTTTTATTGCACATTAGTATTAAGTAGTATGACTTTTATTGATTATAATTGCACATTAGTATTAAGTAGTATAACTTTTATTGATTATAATTGCACATTAGTATTAAGTAGTATAACTTTTATTAATTAAAATTGCACATTAGTATTAAGTAGTATAACTTTTATTAATTAAAATTGCACATTAGTATTAAGTAGTATAACTTTTATTGATTATAATTGCACATTTGTATTAAGTAATATAGCTTTTATTAATTATAATTGCACATTAGTATTAAGTAGTATAACTTTTATTGATTATAATTGCACATTTGTATTAAGTAGTATAACTTTTATTGATTATAATTGCACATTTGTATTAAGTAGTATAACTTTTATTAATTATAATTGCACATTAGTGTTAAGTAGTATAGCTTTCTTTATTATAATTGCACATTAGTATTAAGTAGTATAACTTTTATTAATTATAATTGCACATTTGTATTAAGTAGTATAACTTTTATTAATTATAATTGCACATTAGTATTAAGTAGTATAAGTTTTATTGATTATAATTGCACATTAGTTTTAAGTAGTATAAGTTTTATTAATTCTAATTGCACATTAGAATTAAGTAGTATAAGTTTTATTGATTATAATTGCACATTAGAATTAAGTAGTATAAGTTTTATTAATTCTAATTGCACATTAGTATTAAGTAGTATAAGTTTTATTAATTCTAATTGCACATTAGAATTAAGTAGTATAAGTTTTATTGATTATAATTGCACATTAGTATTAAGTAGTATAAGTTTTATTGATTATAATTGCACATTAGTATTAAGTAGTATAAGTTTTATTGATTATAATTGCACATTAGTATTAAGTAGTATAACTTTTATTGATTATAATTGCACATTTGTATTAAGTAGTATAACTTTTATTAATTATAATTGCACATTAGTGTTAAGTAGTATAGCTTTCTTTATTATAATTGCACATTAGTATTAAGTAGTATAAGTTTTATTGATTATAATTGCACATTAGTATTGAGTAGTATAAGTTTTATTGATTATAATTGCACATTAGTATTAAGTAGTATAAGTTTTATTGATTATAATTGCACATTAGTATTAAGTAGTATAACTTTTATTGATTATAATTGCACATTTGTATTAAGTAGTATAACTTTTATTAATTATAATCGCACATTAGTATTAAGTAGTATAAGTTTTATTGATTATAATTGCAAAGTAGTATTAAGTAGTATAACTTTTATTGATTATAATTGCACATTAGTATTAAGTAGCATAGCTTTTATTGATTATAATTCAAATTAGTATTAAGTAGTATAACTTTTATTGATTATAATTGCACATTAGTATTAAGTAGTATAAGTTTTATTGATTATAATTGCACATTAGTATTAAGTAGTATAACATTTATTGATTATAATTGCACATTAGTATTAAGTAGTATAACTTTTATTGATTATAATTGCACATTAGTATTAATAGTATAACTTTTATTGATTATAATTGCACATTAGAATTAAGTAGTATAACTTTTATTGATTATAATTGCACATTAGTATTAAGTAGTATAACTTTTATTGATTATAATTGCACATTAGTATTAAGTAGTATAACTTTTATTGATTATAATTGCACATTAGTATTAAGTAGTATAGCTTTTATTGATTATAATTGCACATTAGTATTAAGTAGTATAAGTTTTATTGATTATAATTGCAAAGTAGTATTAAGTAGTATAACTTTTATTGATTATAATTGCACATTAGTATTAAGTAGTATGACTTTTATTGATTATAATTGCACATTAGTATTAAGTAGTATAACTTTTATTGATTATAATTGCACATTAGTATTAAGTAGTATAGCTTTTATTGATTATAATTGCACATTAGTATTAAGTAGTATAACTTTTATTGATTATAATTGCACATTAGTATTAAGTAGTATAAGTTTTATTGATTATAATTGCACATTAGTATTAAGTAGTATAACTTTTATTGATTATAATTGCACATTTGTATTAAGTAGTATAACTTTTATTAATTATAATTGCACATTAGTATTAAGTAGTATAAGTTTTATTGATTATAATTGCAAAGTAGTATTAAGTAGTATAACTTTTATTGATTATAATTGCACATTAGTATTAAGTAGCATAGCTTTTATTGATTATAATTCAAATTAGTATTAAGTAGTATAACTTTTATTGATTATAATTGCACATTAGTATTAAGTAGTATAAGTTTTATTGATTATAATTGCACATTAGTATTAAGTAGTATAACATTTATTGATTATAATTGCACATTAGTATTAAGTAGTATAACTTTTATTGATTATAATTGCACATTAGTATTAATAGTATAACTTTTATTGATTATAATTGCACATTAGAATTAAGTAGTATAACTTTTATTGATTATAATTGCACATTAGTATTAAGTAGTATAACTTTTATTGATTATAATTGCACATTAGTATTAAGTAGTATAACTTTTATTGATTATAATTGCACATTAGTATTAAGTAGTATAGCTTTTATTGATTATAATTGCACATTAGTATTAAGTAGTATAGCTTTTATTGATTATAATTGCACATTAGTATTAAGTAGTATAAGTTTTATTGATTATAATTGCAAAGTAGTATTAAGTAGTATAACTTTTATTGATTATAATTGCACATTAGTATTAAGTAGTATGACTTTTATTGATTATAATTGCACATTAGTATTAAGTAGTATAACTTTTATTGATTATAATTGCACATTAGTATTAAGTAGTATAACTTTTATTGATTATAATTGCACATTAGTATTAAGTAGTATAACTTTTATTGATTATAATTGCACATTAGTATTAAGTAGTATAACTTTTATTGATTATAATTGCACATTAGTATTAAGTAGTATAGCTTTTATTGATTATAATTGCACATTAGTATTAAGTAGTATAACTTTTATTGATTATAATTGCACATTAGTATTAAGTAGTATAATTTTTATTGATTATAATTGCACATTAGTATTAAGTAGTATAAGTTTTATTGATTATAATTGCAAATTAGTATTAAGTAGTATGACATTTATTGATTATAATTGCACATTAGTATTAAGTAGCATAGCTTTTATTGATTATAATTCAAATTAGTATTAAGTAGTATAACTTTTATTGATTATAATTGAACATTAGTATTAAGTAGTATAAGTTTTATTGATTATAATTGCACATTAGTATTAATTAGTATAACCTTTATTGATTATAATTGCACATGAGTATTAAGTAGTATAGCTTTTATTGATTATAATTGCACATTAGTATTAAGTAGTATAGCTTCGGATCCAGAAAGACAGATACATAATTTCCATAATTATCAGATGCTACTTCGAACATGTTTAACGGGTATTAACATTAAAATAATGAAACTTGTAAATACGTACGCTTGGGACAAGGTGTGTGTCCTAGGAATTGTCCGGAATAACATTCAAAATAAGATCTGCATCCATTATCGATGTCAGGATATTTTTTATTCGCTAGTTTTGAACAATCTTTGAAATTTCCACAGGGCGGAGGAACCGTTAAAGGCCTGAAAATGCAAAAAAAAAAAAAAAAAAAAAAAAAAAAAAAAAACAGACAAAAGAGGTTTAGAATAGCATCGTATCTTCAGACATAACAGAGAACTGAAATTAAAATCAATCATTGAATGCGACACAAGAGTCGGAAAATGGGATTGAAGATAAAGAACGATCTGGGTTGCAAAATTTCCCGGGAAATTCTGTCGGATTGCTCCAGTAGGGGAGTCTAAAGCAATTAGCAATAGATTAATTTCTTCTCAAGAAGAGAATTTAAAGCCTTAAAGGGCGGATCTCCTAAAACTAGCAACATGGCACAGTCAACAGAGGAAGTGCCATTTCAAAAATAACCCGGATTCTGTTGGCTTTGGTGTCACTTAATGTATATTGCTATTTCATTTTATTTCATTTGAATTTCTCAAAACTTAAGGGATCCCTTAATTGACCATTTAAACAAGTGAAGCATTCATGGTTCCTCATGAGCGCACAGTGAACGAGGCATAAAAAATGACTGGAGAAACTGCATTAGAGACATTTGTCAGGACTATTTCCTTAGGAATCCCGGCAGATTAGAGGCCCAGGTCACATATTGGAAATCGACACGTCTCTTTTAAACAGAAGAAAGCACAACATCAGGAGACTCGTCGAACTGCTCTGGACCTTCGGCGAGTGTGACACCACCTACGAGGAGGGTTTTGTAATGACTGTACCAAATCGGAACTCCAAAACCCTTCTTCCTATAATAAACAAGTGAATCATGCATGGTTCCCCGTGAGTGCACAGTGAACGAGGCATAAAAAATGATTTAAGTTTAGCATCCCCCCCCTATTTAGCCTCAAAAGTCCCCAGGGGACCTCAAATCCTGGTAAAAATAAACAAACGGTGCAGTTTTAGGCCTTAACATATGTAAATTTGAGTTCTGAACCATGCAAAAAAAAATAACTAAGTTCATCATTGCATATCCCCCCATTTAGCCCCAAAAGTCCTCAAGGCCTTAACATATTTAAATTTGAGTTCAGCACCATGCAAAACTGCTAAATAGACATACACAGAAAATTTTGGACAAATATGGTAAAATAGTCCCCAAAATGGAGTGTTTTTATTAGACCTAAAAGAGCCCCTGGGGCACACCCAAGAGTTATCATGAAGTATAGACAAACAAAATTATATAAAAATCAGTTAGTTACAATTTTTCAGAAAGTTTTATACAAATCCAAGGCATCAATTTTTTTTAATAAGCACAAAAGTGTAAATTTTAGCCATTTTAACCCGAAAGGCACCCCTGGGGGTTGGGGGCAACCGGAGTTTTCCTGGAAAATCCGTTCTGTTACGTTTTTACTCATATCATGTTCCATGTTTGTGCAAAATTTCAAACAATTCCAAGGCGTAGTTATTGAGAAAAGTGTGGACAGACGAACGGACGAACGGATAAGGGTGAATTTACAGGTCCACCCTCCTTTTCTCGGGGAACCAATAAGTTATAGTGGACTTTTCTTGTGGTCTCTTGGTTTTACTAGATTCCAGGACAAGAATTAATTTAGTCTGGTGGAGTATCCAGCTTCGTGTTGTTACCTGAGGCAACATCACTTGGAGTAGATTCATTATTCCTCATAAAATGGGTTAATCATATCGAGGAGATCTTATTTGGGCCGTCAATATTAAGTAATCTTGAATATTTAGTTAGGGTTTACTTGTAGGTAAAAGTATCCCATGTCAGGTTTTCCTGGCAAACTCCTGTACAGAAAGACCTGTCTAGTAGGTATTCGAGTTCTCTACATCATTAAACTAAGCTTACATGTGTTATAAGGTTTAATCTGGTTTGGTTTTATTTATTTACAGTTGGGCCTTGTGATTTATTTTCGACAACCTCGTAACTTCTACTTCTCTGCAAGTAATTCTCTTTGTAGTTCTCACATTTCATGAGCCATGTTTCTGACAAAGAGAGGAAATCGCCGTTTTCTGGATCGACTTGTGCTTTTTTGTATTAATTAATAGCCGCCTATATACGGCATAATCACGTTGACACACCGGTTCTTGTCAGATCACCGAAGTTAAGCAACGTTTCGCCTAGCCAGTACTAAAATGGGTGACCATTTGAGAATTCCGCTTACTTCGGCATTGTTTCCAGTCATCTAGCACTTCTCCTTGCCACTGGACTCAAGCAGTACCGATTCAGGGGAGGTATAGCTTGGGATTACGCAACTTTTGCCTCATAATTACAGGCGCAACTACCCTTACAAAACTTGGTGGAACGAACCTAAAATCTATAGATTACTTGGGCAGTGCCATGCCAGATATAGACGATCAAGTCGATTACAGGATAGTCAAGGCTATCCTTACAAAGCTGTAGGTATGATTCAATAAGTTTCTTTGGTCGAGCAAAATTTAATGTCTAAGTGCCTGTTCCACAGAGAAATTTAATGTCTAAGTGCCTGTTCCACAGAGAAGGATAGATTTGTAAAAGAAGAGAAGGATAGATTTGCAAAGAAGAAAATATCAAAATTGATGAGAATAAGAAAAGAAAGGAGGAACACATACGCATATAGTAGTTAGATATTGATCAGGTAACGCCGAAACGTGATTATTTTTTATTCAAGCCTTTCGAGATTGAACGGACGCATCCAATAACCGCCTATCTAAGCCAAAGGTTACGGGGAAGGGATAAAGGTTAACTATTTTGTCAAATGGATGGTGAAACAACGTTGTGAGGATTAGTAACAGAGCTGAAAATTTAAATACTCTGATTATTTAAGAAGACGGCTTAACAAGAAATTGTTAACATTGGACTTGAAAAGGACCATGTTATAGTCAGCTTAGAAGCAGCTCTGTGGTATTCCTTCTCACGGATGAAAAAAAAATGTTGATAATTTAAGTTCCTTTTTATTTCAGGTACATAAAGAAAGAAAGGAAAATTATTTGCAGTGTTTTTAGATAGACGAGATTTTGCTGTGAGTATTTTATTAAGGAGGGTGGCATAGATCGGAACTCGATCGAACACTTGTCATGATAATAAGAATAAAATAGAAAAACGTAAGCCACCTGTCTTCTGCGAGAAAGAGGTTGTAGGAAAGAGAAGAGGACACACCCCACTAGATCTCGAAGTCGGTTTTGTACTCTGTCAAGACATGACAACTGTTTTGCGTGGGTTGTATGTGGAAATTGTCAATCCTATCATGCTATTTATCTGCCCATCTTATTAATCGTTTTTAGCCTTAATAAACGGTAACTTATTTGTAAAAACAAAAAACAAAAAAACAAAAACAAAAAAAAACAATACAACATTTTGGCGTATTTAATGCTAATTCCACTTATTTCGGTAAAAAAAATGCTTTTCTAATCAACTTCAACATACCTTAATATATTAGGCCATATTTGTTATTGTTTATACATTCCTTCTGCTTTAAATTTTTTATTCGTATTTTTTTTTCTAATCTGTATATTCAAAATTCCCCATACTCAGCTATGTAAATTGCATATTTATGTATAAGATCACTACCGTTCGATCTCAACCTGTCACAAAAATCGTGTAAAAATAGATAAAATTTAAAAGAATCCCGGACAACACCAGGTATGTACAGCTAATTTTAAAATGTTTTATTCGAATATCATTTAACTCTGATTGATGCGACTACAGGTTGTGGTCATTTTGAAAATGTTTCACGCCGAAGAAATAATCTCTTGAAAGAGGAAAATTTAAATATTACTCAATACTTACGAAGAGCATATTTTTTGGTCCATATCAAACACCTGTCCTAGCGGGCACTCAACAATGACGGGCTTGTTATTAACACATTTCGTGTAGGAAAGACAACCGAATTCGTACACTCCATCTGGCTTATCTTTACAGATGACAGCGTGTGCAGAGCCTGTTAATATATAATAAATGAACAAATAATTACAACAAAATCAACGAATACCCGCCCCATACAAGGTAAAAATAATTCCTCGAACTGAACAGCTTTTCACCACTTTTATGTCCGCACACAAAGATTAAAATCAAAACATAAATCTTATCTAAAATACTAATTTGGTTGAAAACATAACAGACCGTGTGTGGGCGCGTGTGAAAATATCAGCAGCAGCCTAACGATAGCTGGCTAGCGGAGTTATTAGCAGCAGTGGTAGCGTTTGGGCATGTATGCAAATTAGCAAATGTGCGCGAGCTTGCGTCAGAAGGAAAGGAAAAAATCACAACACGTGGTCGGAGAGAAGCAAAGTGCGTGTCAAAAAAGATAGACGTGTAAAGTCGAAGGTTAGAAATGGCTGGCTATAAGAGACTTTTAAGCTGGTGTGGAGACGGCAGGGTTTTGTTGATCTTATGGCAGACAATTTTGTTAAACATCAGAGGTATCTGAATTTTCACGCAGGGCTTCGACACATTTTATACAGCCCATATTTAGGACCCACTGTGCATAGCAATTGTGTTAGAAATGCCCTGTCGTAAAATACGCTTAAATATATGTTAATTCATGCAGATTTCATATTTATTATTAAAGAACCAACTTTCTATTGGATATATATATATATATATATATATACATATATATATATATATATATACATATATATATATATATATATATATATTAATTTATTTTTATTTCGGACTACTAGTCTCATCTTTATTAGTTGTTGTTTTTCATCTTTTATTGGATTGTTTATTCACAACGTTTCGGCCAACTAATTCCTCTGGCCTTCGTCAGGTGGTAACCGCGACGGATAGGAACTTCGAATCTCCTAACTGCATTCTCAGCCATCACTGCTATCCGAAACGTTGTGAATAAACAATCCAATAAAAGATGAAAAACAACTAATAAAGATGAGACTAGTAGTCCGAAATAAAAATAAATTAATATATATAATGCTCAGCTCAAAAAAATAAATACCAATTAAGGAATAATATATATATATATATATATATATATATATATATATATATATATATATGTATATATTTATTTATATATAGTACTGATTTCAAAAGTAAAAAAAAAAATGATTTGGTGCCATCAGGTAGAATCGAAACCAAAACATCTAATGCTCCAATCGCGCCCCTTACCAACAGATAAGTAGTAGTAGTAAAAAAAAGCTTTTAATTTAATCCACTTCAAGCTATAAATGAATTTACGCATGGGCAAAAGTATTAGAAATATGTCGACAAGTTGAAAGAAACATTTGTCATTTCAACTTGCCGGCCTATTTCTGTACGCGTTATTCATTCATCCAAACAAAGATTTTACCCGTTATAAACCATCCTTAGTGTATGATTACTATTTCCGGTTAATTCTAGTGTTATGTGTTTAAGAGTTTTTTCACAAAACTCTCACGTAATATATATATATATATATATATATATATATATATATATATATATATATATATATATATATAGAGAGAGAGAGAGAGAGAGAGAGAGAGAGAGAGAGAGAGAGAGAGAGAGAAAGATATATATATATATATATATATATATATAGAGAGAGAGAGAGAGAAAGATATATATATATATATATATATATAGATAGATAGATAGATAGATAGATACGTATGCATACATATATATAGATATATATTGTGTTATTTGTACCGGAAAATCATTTTTTTTATTTAATTTCAGTGGCATCTGGCCTTATCAAGGAATACTTTAGGGCTGAGCAGTAACAACAAAATAAGGCAAAAAAGAAAACAAAAACACAATTAAAAAGTATTCCTCTTTGATAAGGGTGGATACCACCAAAAATCTAAAAAAATATTAAAGTTTTTGAATCAATAAATAAGTATACAGCATTACTTGGTTTTCTAAAATTTTAAAATCTAATCTTACGAAATAATGATTTGAAATAATGTGACTTTTATTCATAAATACATGTCTTCACGGTACATGCACCGTAAAATACCAACACCAATAAAACCCAAACCATTATTTTTTACAAATGAATGGCCACTTATCAAGACCTAAAAGCCACTCGAGGATAAGAGTTAATAAGTAGCCAATGGGAAAATATAGTAATCGTTAGTAGTGGAAATTTGGTAAATAGGATTACTTAAGGGGAACGGCTCATCAAGAACTTGTTTACGTTGGACTTGAAGACGACCAAATTGTAGTCAGTTGGAAAGCAGGAAAACGGAAAAGTTCCACAGGCGTGCAGTTTTAAGAAAGAAGCTTTGTTCATGGAATCTATGTTTAAGTTTAGGCACAGATTAAGAGTAGGGAAAATTATTGATAGTGGTTTCAGCTAGACAAGTGTTTTTCGTGAATGTCAAGCCAGGGACACCAGAGATAGGAGCTCAGACGAGCACTTGCAATGAAAATAATGATAAGGTAGAGAAGGCTCGCAACGTCTCTTCTGTGGGAAATAGCTTACAGGAAAGAGAAAAGGGCATCCTTCACTAGGCTACGAAGTCTATCTTGAACTCTATCAAGGTAGGATACACTTCTAGCAGCTCCTGTCCAGATGTGGCAAAAGTACTCCATCCTTGGATGTACTTGGCGTTTATACAGGTAGAGAATTGCATTAGCAGTGATATATTTACTGAAGGGATAGAATGATCCCACCATTTTTCAAGCAGCCTTAGCAACGGATTTGATGTACGTGCTCCATCTCCAGTAAAGGTCAGACCTAGAATATTGTCAAAACATGGAGCCTCTCCAAGACGAGAGCCATTCTTTTCAATTAATACCAGACGGGGATCAGAGCGTTGATGATGTAAATATAGAAGCTTGATTTTAGATGCATGAAAATTAACCAGTCACCTCTTTCCCATTGCACCACGTGTTCATGATTAGAGGAAAGAGAACTTAGTTGTTTATGGCCTTTGAAGTGTTGCAATAGATGGTAGTAGCATCAGTATAAATATCTACGAATGATGTAAGGATATGATTTGGCAGATCATTGATGTAGATTAGGAAGAGAGTTGGGCCTAGGATGGGCCACTGAGGGACTCCAGCATTAATACTAAGAGCTTCTGATTTCTGCCCATCAACCACTACGCTTATGAACCTATCAGAGAGAAATGATTTAATAATTTAGAAGACATTTCCAGCTATACCGTAGCTGGAGATTTTATGCCATACTCTATCAAAGCCTGTTTAAGAGCAACTGCCCTAGAAAGGAAGCATCCGTCGAGAGATTCGCTAATCCTATGAGATATAACTGTTAGCACCTCAGCTGTAGAGCAAGTAGAACGGAAACCATGTTGCATATTACCGAGGAGGTTATTTTGGCTTTGAAATGGTTGACTACTTCTATTTAACACAGGTTCCAGCAACTTACTCATGACGCACAAGCGACTGATTGGTTTGTATTGAGAGGGGGGGTGACCGATCATCTGAATTTTTAAATACGGGACATACTGATAAGGTTTTCCAGAATGTTGGGAAGCAATTCTTCTTAAGAAAACGCTTGAACAGCTTCGTAAGTATGGGAGCTAGTTCTGGTTGAAGTTTTTTCAGCACTTTAATTGGAATGCCGTAATTTGAATTTGAGGATTTTGATTAGCTTGGCAACATCACACACAGATATTTGTATGTTGCATAGCGTATTTTCATGCACAGGGGAAATTAGGGGGGGGGGGGCTTGATCGCATAGGGTAGAATTAGCCGCAAAATTCTGGGCAAAATGTTTGGCTTTGTCTGATGCTGACAAGATTATCTCAGGTCCATTGTTAATGGTTGGGATAGAGTACACGCTTCTATTCAAAACTAGTTGGAACTAAGCTGCTGCTCAGCTACTTTGGACTTGACGGACTGAGCATACAACTCTCTCTCTCTCTATCTATCTATCTATCTATCTATCCCCCCTCTCTCTCTCTCTATCCCTCTCTCTCTCTCTCTCTCTCCCTCTCGTTCTTTATTACTCTTTTACAGTTGTGGCTGGCAGTCCTGAAGGCGGATTTAGTCTCAGTAATCTATTACGTTGGAAGCAATTTCTGTGCACAATGGCAGCAGTACATAATGAAGAGAACCTCGGCTAGTAGTTAGGTTTTGCTAGAATTGTTTGGAGGGTATGAAGCGATCTCTATCGACAATAAACCATTCTGTCAGATCTGATACTGAGGACATATTCTTTTCAAACATGGCACGCAGGGGTAGATCTGATATAAATGTATGGAATACATTCTGTATATCTTAAATTAGACAACCGAGTGATCGGAAGATGTCTGTGGAGAATGAATAGGAGAAGTTGTGAGAAAAAAGTCTAGGAGACCTGTTGTGAGGCTATATAATGAATGTTCACGATTTAGCAAATAAAGAAAACCATTATACCAGTATATATATAAAATTACATTATTTATTTAAAATAAAACAAAGTTCATACATTAGTGCAATAATTGGATAGTCACGTAAGGACGTATGATTGTGGCTTGTACATGTGGACCTCTGTGGAAGTGTGCACAAATAGAATTTATACTTCATACTTTACACGAACGGTATAGAGCTTAACTATAAGTCTTGGATTGTTCATATTGTATTAGCTCTATGTGTAAGCATCTTACAGGTAACAATGTTTATATGAAAAATATGCAAGCCTACCTCATGTTTCTGTTGTTGCTCTCCGAGTGCATGCTTATGAAGCGCGTGGTTTATACATTTGCACGGCTTGGTGTCAAGCGAAAAAGAGAAATAAGAGAAGGGGACAGAAGCCTAATGTCAAAGGTCACGGAAGCCGTGCGATGGCTGCACGTGCTCCGCTCCATGCGTGTGTGCTACTGCACACAGCTTGTTCTGTGTCTGTGTGTTTGATGCAGACAAAGCAAGTTTGGCAGGTCTATAGACTTGCATACTGATCGTTAGTGTCGGGGACACGGGTGGGTTCTTGAGCAAGTTAGGTCATAAACAATGGAGAGATCGTGACAGAACCTCTCCTCGTCATGTCTTGTTTGAGTCTCCACAGACTGAAGGTTAGCCGAAGGATGAGCAGACAGGATGTGGTCAATTTTTTCAGATATGCTCTTAAAGATAGCAACTCCGCTGTATGGGGGCGATAGAGGGCAAATATAAACGCAGTGGTGTGAACAAGGCAACCCAGAAGTACATATAGGACAATTTAGGGTCTTCTCTGGAGATGCCCCTACCACATGAAAAGGCATCTCTAATGTAGGCACATATTCCATGCCCATGGCGATCTTTTGGGTCAAATTTTTTGGATGTTAAATTAGAATATCCTTTAATTACGAACTCATCTAAGGAAATAGTCGGTCCAATGCCAGTTTCGCTTAGGAATAATAGGTCTATTTTGGTCTCCTGTAATTGGACTTCAACCTCTGGAAGGTTGGAACGTAGACTCCTGATGTTAGAGAAGGAGACATGGTAGTGGGGATTTATATTGGAAGTTGGATTTCTGGGGTTAATCTTGTATTCTTTCTGAAGACTTTTTATGATGGAGTTTTGGGATTTATGGAATAGGTCGACAGACTTGGTTAAGCCACGACAGAGAAGGAAAGTAAGGGAGAAAAAGAAACGAATAAATTTTTTTGTAAGCCATGATAGGTAAAGCCGTAATAATTACCCACTAATATGGCATCGAGAAGCCCCACCAAATGCTACTGAATGGTTCAGAATCCATTCACCAAATGGCAACACAGCAGTCCTAGTACTTTGTTCCTGCTGATAGGACGGCCTCCTTAGTGGTTAATCCAATGTTCAGGTCCCTGACTATCAAGCGGGTAATGTCAACCTAGTAAAAAATTTTCCTCCAGCAGCCTTATTAGTGACATGGCTACAAGGATAGTAATAGAAACAGAAAATTTCCTATATCATTCTCGTGTCATTAACTCTTATCATCGAGTGATTTTTGACGTTGATGTGTAATTACCAAATAAAAAAAACATACTAAAATAAAAGATAAGTGCAAAATTCTGTTACAATGCTAAAAAGAAAATTCACACAATTAAAATGTTATCGTTTAAAACAATATACAAATTAACTCGTTTGAATTATATATAATAATAATATAATTAACTCGTTTGAATTATATATATATGTGTGTGTGTGTGTGTGTGTGTGTGTGTGTGTGTGTGTGTGTGTGTGGATTTAATACACACTCGAGGAGAAATATTTACAGCATTGATTCGTAATCTGATGGCGAGAGTTGTCAACGCGACGGTTGTAGGTTTGATCCACGGTTGGGAAAGGTGTATGTTTAGACGCACTGATGAGTTGTGATACAACGAAACAGTAATGTATGTGGCTAACAATATATATATATATATATATATATATATATATATATATATATATATATATATATATAATTCAAACGAGTTAATTATTATTATTATTATTATTATTATTATTATATAATTCAAACTTAGCAGGAGGACTCAACGTTGCCCGAGATTGAATGAGGATCAACGAATGTTCCACGCTACTAATACTTCTATTGTCATTGCAAAAAAATATGCCTGCCGTTTCTGAGTCCGTAGGGAATAAGCTCACACTTACACCACAGACACATACAAAGTGCCTTATATATATATATATATATATATATATATATATATATATATATATATATATATATATACTGGTTAATCGCATCTCATTCACCTAATGAAAGAATTAGTCCACCATCATCCTTTTTTATTTTAATGACAACATTTTTATCCTTTTATGTTATAAATCTTTTAAAGATGGTTAAAATTATTTTTTAAAGTGTACATAGTCATAATGTACATAATGTTAAAAAAAATAGAAAGAAGAAATATGAGAAGAACGGCAAAAAACATAACCGCCTCACTTTAAAGATAATAATCAAAGAATCCTCCCTCAAAAAATAATTAAGCTCATCGCGTTGGAAGTTTCTCAAGCCGACAGTTTAGTTATAATGCTCGTTGTGAAAACAAATAGAGCTTAGTTTAACATTGTAATTTCGTATACCCATCTCAGCAGCAGCAAAATAGCGTAACGGTAAGAAGCTCTGATTGTGTCCTAGATGGTCGAGTTTCAATCCTGGCTTGAGGTAGTTGCTGGTCCAGTCACAATGATGACCTGTGATACAGTAGCTACAGTAAATAGTACTGTATGTGGACTATATATATATATATATATATATATATATATATATATGTGTGTGTGTGTGTGTGTGTGTGTGTGTGTGTGCGTCTAGCCGCACTGATCAACTGTGATACAGCGAAACTGTACTGTATGTGGATGACTATATATATATATAGAGAGAGACTAAACTACCTCTGACCCGTTGGGTCAGTATGTTATATGAGCTATAGAATTACTTTCGGAAATTGTGTTTACCAAAATTACCCCAGATTTGCACACAAAGTTAACGCCATATTTGTTATCGACAGCAAAATTAACAATTAAACCGTTTATATTTTCTATTTGTATACGAGAGCGTTCGAAAAGTAATACCTCCTATTTTTATTCCACCCAAATGGATCAGAGGTAATAGTAAACTGCATTGTTATGATGACTGCACTTATGCATTCATGACCTAAATGTTCCTTCTACACAAATACGTTTGGATATTGACAGGCTTTACGTGGTTCCTCCCGTAAGTATTCGGTGCCTTTCTAGAAAGGATTCTAACTAGAAAGATATGAGGAAAATGATTGTCAACAATAGAATCATCGCATTCATACGAAATGAATGCATGATGCTCGACAATAAGCAAAAACAAACAGAATTATTATGTGTGTATTCTTTATATTTGAGATCGTTTTTTTTTCTTTAAATAACAAAATATAACGCTATTTTCCCATAAGCTTTCTTAATGAATCTTACTAACTCGGTAATTCCGATAAAAATTTTAAAGTTAAGTATTTAATTTAACCGTATTTTATATGCATTTCAATTGAAATTTTAAACAACGCTGTTATTGCGGGAACACAATCTAATTAATTCACTTGACGCGCGGCATGCGTGTCACCCGAGCATTCCAAGATATCACCGTTGAAGAAAAGACACCGACTCTCTATTTTTTTTTTTTTTTTTTTACTATTTTCCTTCGTTTGAACATTATGAGATGAAAAAGAGGGAAGAATATCTCGTCGAAAAATGTTGATTTTAAACAAATATTTATAAAAATAAATTTCTGCGTTTACTTCACCATTTTTTCATAATATTAAAATTTTTTTTTTTTTTTTGCGTAATTGATTTCAATGCGAAGACTTAAAAAAAAACAAAACTTATTATCAAACAGCAAAAAAACAAATGTCGGGGGTTGCTTCAAATGGGTGACGTCTTGTATACCCCTCCCAGTTCGAATTCATATTGGGATAAGCGTAATGAACGACAAATGGGTTTGATAAAGCAACATGTTTTCATTGAAGCCATGAAAATAAGTTTTAAAAACTTAATATTTACCTAATGTGGCAGCAGCTATTAAGAAAGCCAACGCATTCATTGTGTGAATTCTTCCTGGTTATTTTAATTTTAGCAGACATTTGTATCTATATATATATATATATATATATATATACGTGTGTGTGCGTGTGTGTCTAAACACCTGTTTGAGAGTAGGTTTGAGAGTATGTAAGCGCTGTGTCTCTGTGTGGGAGTTTTGTATGTTGTCGTCATTATCACAGGGCATTACTGTTATCAAAAGCTTGGGAAAATTGGAACGAAGATGCAGATTATAAAAGTGAGCTAAAAATAAGAGAGACTTTATTTATTAAGAATACAACTAAAGAAATATTAATATTACTAGCGGAACCTCGTGGAAATTCCACAGTTTATTTTTTTTTCATGTAGAATTTACTACTAATTATCCCTGCTCCTATTAACCCTTTCGATCCTGACCTAATTAAGCAATGATTAGCCTCCAAAGGCAATTAGGCAATTCGTTAAATTATTTGATAACGCATGTGTTTAGTTCTTATCCAGTGAAAGAACTTGGACACCAGGTTCGGAAAGTGGGATTGAGAAATTCAGCGTCACTCGATGAAAAGCATTCTGACCTGCAAAAAGTGCCTGCCCCGTTGACATTCCCCAGTGAGTGGTTAGCAATAAACTAACCCCTTCTCAAAGAGAGAAGGCAAAGCCTAAGAGGCTGCATAGAACTTAATTCTCACCACAAAATCAACAGGGACCGGATCATGAGAGGAATAGTCTAATCTCTGTTGATTTCGGTGAGGGGGCAGAGAAAGCCAAAATATCGGTTGTTTCATCTTTTTAGCTATGTTGCTCGGGCCGATATACAGGGTGTCCACAAAGTCTGGTAACATTATGTAGCCCGACTTTGTGGAGACCCTGTAGATTATGCAGCCAGATTTTGTGGGCACCGTGTAGATTGTGCAGGTAGACTTTGTGGTCACCGTGTAGATTATGCAGGCAGACTTTGTGGGCACTGTGTAGATTATGCAGCCAGACTTTGTGGGCACCGTGTAGATTATGCAGGCAGACTTTGTGGGCACCGTGTAGATTATGCAGCCAGACTTTGTGGGCACCGTGTAGATTATGTAGCCAGACTTTGTGGACACCCTGCAGATTATGTAGTCAGACTTTGTGGGTACCGTGTAGATTATGCAGCCAGACTTTGTGGGCACCGTGTAGATTATGCAGGCAGACTTTGTGGGCACCGTGTAGATTATGCAGGCAGACTTTGTGGGCACCGTGTAGATTATGCAGGCAGACTTTGTGGGCACCGTGTAGATTGTGCAGGCAGACTTTGTGGGCACCGTGTAGATTGTGCAGGCAGACTTTGTGGGCACCGTGTAGATTATGCAGCCAGACTTTGTAGGCACCGTATAGATTATGCAGGCAGACTTTGTGGGCACCGTGTAGATTATGCAGGCAGACATTGTGGGCACCGTGTAGATTATGCAGCCAGACTTTGTGGGCACCGTGTAGAATATGCAGGAAGACTTTGTGGGCACCGTGTAGATTATGCAGCCAGACCTTTTGTGCACCGTATAGATTATGCAGGCAGACTTTGTGGGCACCGTGTAGAATATGCAGGAAGACTTTGTGGGCACCGTGTAGATTATGCCGCCAGACTTTGTGGGAACCGTGTAGATTGTGCAGGCAGACTTTGATGGGCACCGTGTAGATTATGCAGCCAGACTTTGTGGGCACCGTGTAGATTATGCAGCCAGACTTTGTGGGCACCGTGTAGATTGTGTAGCCAGATTTTGTGGGCACCGTGTAGATTATGTAGCCAGACTTTGTGGACACCCTGCAGATTATGTAATCAGACTTTGTGGGAACCGTGTAGATTATGTAGCCAGACTTTGTGGGCACCGTGTAGATTATGCAGCCAGACTTTGTGGGCACCGTGTAGATTGTGCAGACAGACATTTTGGGCACCATGTAGATTATGCAGGCAGACTTTGTGGGCACCGTGTAGATTATGCAGCCAGACTTTGTGGGCACCGTGTAGATTATGCAGCCAGACTTTGTGGGCAACGTGTAGATTATGCAGCCAGACCTTGTGAGCACCCTGTATATTATGCAGCCAGACTTTGTGGGCAACGTGTAGATTGTGCAGACAGACTTTGTGGGCAATGTTTAGATTATGCAGTCACACTTTATGGGCACTGTATAGATTATGCAGCCAGACTTTGTGGGCACCGTATAGATTATGCAGCCAGACTTTGTGGGCACCGTGTAGATTATGCAGCCAGACCTTGTGAGCACCGTGTAGATTATGCAGCCAGACTTTGTGGGCACCGTCTAGATTGTGCATTCAGACTTTGTGGGCACCGTGTAGATTATGCAGCCAGACTTTGTGGGCGCCGTGGAGATTATGCAGCCAGACTTTGTGGGCACCGTGTAGATTATGCAGCCAGACTTTGTGGGCACCATGTAGATTATGCAGCCAGACTTTGTGGACACCCTGTATTCGTCGTGCAGAGTTAGATTGGTTATATAAAACAAATTTGCTCTTTCTTCTTATTCCTCCTCCCTGTTCTTATTTTTCATTTCTTTGTCTTATTATTTAAGTTTCATTCAACACAAGCAAGGCATCTTACCACTTAGACTTATGGAGCTACCGTGATTAGTGGCCAAATGCACAGAGAGCACATGACATTGGGAGTTGTGCAACAGCATGCTCGTTCACATTACATGTTGGTACAGTCGGGGAAACACCGGGAATAGGAAGGAAACTCCTCAGGCAAGAAAGAAGTAGAATGTTTTACGGCATATAACGGATCTCTACATTGAATGGAGGAAGTAGTTTTCTTCTAGTCGGGTTGGTCGTGTGTATTTATATTGAGGGAGTACAAATTCAGTAAGTTCGCCGGAGCATATTCCGCGGAAGTACTTGTAAATGGAGCGCAAGGTGCAACACTGTGGTGATGTGACAGGGGCTGGAGATTAATCAATAGTTTGAGACCTATTACTGTAAGAGACTCTTATTTCGCAATCTGTCAATTAAGGAGAGACTAGTGTGCTGATGCACCAGCTATACTTCTTTCTTGAACGAATTGTAGCTTTATAAACATATAGGATGTTGTCAGGTGTGAGGTGTTCTATCCCAGTAGAAGGGGCACTCCTTTCGTTGCAGCAAACTTGTAAGTATATTCGATTCATTTATTCTGTATTTCGGGTTAGGATTAAAAATGTTACTGTATTTTGTTATACTACTTTTATAGAAGATCTAATCGACGTTGCTCGAGATGGAAAATGATAGCCATCAAAAAGTGCCCAATATGCTAAAAATAGAAGGTATGTTCAAACGCAACTTCATTTCTTCTCTGTGTTTTTTTACGGTCCAGGGCAACATTGAACTCTCAGGAAGAGTGCAACTATAAATTGCATTCTGTAGTGTGAAAGTTTTTTTAAAAGTTTTATAGCAAACCCCACTCTCCCCAATGGTTCACTTCTACGTGTGCATCTGCGATTGCTCAAAGGCAGCATGCTTTTCGCAGACATAGCCGACATAGGCCCAGTACAGACAAAGGTATATAGAAGCTAGAAATAATTGTAAGCGTGAAATAGTCACAGCCAAGAGAAGGCAAGCCGAAACCATCAAAAATACATAGAGTCGCAGAAATTAGGAACTCTCGATTTCTTGAAAAATTTATGACAGCGTGATTGTCAATCTACAATTCCCCTTCTATCCAACAACCATGAGGCTGTTTGCACCCAACCAAGAAGGTTATTCTAAACTGTAGGCCCAACAAACTAATCTCTCCCAAGTTACCCTTTTCGGACGGAAGCCACACTCAATGATTCGAAAATTACCCGTTCACACGTTCGTGACATCATAAAAAACGTAGACACCTCCAAGGCGTGTGAGTCTGATCTCACCTTTGCTAAACTACTAAAAATGTGTCTGGTGAAGGTTGCCCCATTTCTCTTCAAACTCTTCAGCAAATGCCTTACTGAATTATACTTTCCTGACTGTTGAAAAATCCTTTCTGTAGTACCAGTTTAAAAAAATTCTAGTGAAAGAATTGACCTACTTAATTATCGCCCCATTAGCCTCCTCCCTTTGAGTCTTTAATTAATCAAACACTACTACTCCACTTCATATATAATAAACTTCTTTCTGATCGACAGTATGAATTTAGATAAGCTTGTTCGACTGCAGATATCCTAACTGTAACCTCCGAACGTATGCACTGGATAAGGCACGGAGAGCTAGGATAATATTCATAGATATATCTAAGGCCTTTGACAGGGTGTGGCACGAGGGCCTTCTCATGAAAATTAAATGATACGGTGTTACTAAACGAATACCAAATATAATCAAATCTATCTTAGACAAGAGAAAGATCCGGGTTGTCATCGATGACCATACGTCAAAATAACACGATGTAAATGCGAGTGTTCTGCAATAATCGATCTTGTGAGCGTTATTCAGCTTGATATTCATAAATAACTTCCCTAATAAAATTGTCTCCTTGATAGGTATATTTGCTGATGATACCACGCACTATAGCAGACACGATTGGAAAAACGAACGAATTAAGGCAATGGCTGAAACTGTGGAGGAAGATCTACAGACTGTAGTGGAATGGTGACGATTTATTCTCTACGCAAATCGGTCTAACGTTCACAGGGTTGGAGCAGATACATTGAGAGTATTGCCAAGGCTGCCGCGAAGAAGGTGGGTTTTTTCTACCGTGCTAGAAAAGCTACTTAGGCCGGAAAGTATCCTGCACCTCTACAAGGCCACCATTCGCCCACGTATGAGGTATTGTTGTCATATTTGGGCTGGTGCATCTGCTACTAGTCTCTCACTTCTGGACAGAGTTCAAAAGAGAGTCGTCAACGTGATAGGTCCTGAACTGTCATCTAAGCGTCAGCCTCTGTTCCACTGACGAAATGTTGCGTCCTTCTGCCTGTTCTACAAGTATTTTAATGATGAATGCTCTGATGAACTACAAACACTTCTACCCCCTCGACGTAAATACCTCCGACAAACCCAACAAGCAGCTAAATCTCACCCCTACATGTAGAGATTCCTAATTGTAGGAAAGCCACTAATTTCTTCCCCAAAACTGCTAGACTTTGGAACTCCCTTCCAGGATTCTGCTTTCCCAACTGTACTGACATGCAGAAGTTCAAGTGTAATGTTGCGGTTCATATCCCTTCATAACATCCCTGAAACCTATGTCCCCGAAAGTAACCCCGTACTTCAAAGTGGCACTGTGCCATGTTTGGAGTGACAATTGAGTAAACATGAATAAATAATAAATGTTCGGACTATATTATGTTTCACTGGGGAGGGGATCTTTATTTGGAATTACAAAAGTTAATTAGAGATGAAAACCATTCTTGCTATCAGTAGCAAATTTCGCTAAACAATTATAAATAGTCTAATACAGTTTTTGTTTATTCTGATACGAACTGATGTAGAAGCGCAAGATAAATCTGAAAACCTTTAGATTTCGATGTTGAATCATATCAAGGGACATGTGCTTACCGAAGATTTCCACATAGAATGAACGCCATATTTGGTATCGGCAGCAAATATTCATATTAATAAATTTCTTTGTGATTACTCTTAATCAATAATTAAATATTTTTAATATCTTTTTATTTATATACGAGGCCGTTCCAAAACTAATGCCTCTCAATTTTTATTCCACCCAAATGGATCAGAGGGAATAGCAAATTGCATTGATGATAATTGAACTTATGTATTCATAACCTGAAATTTCCATCTCCCTGTTGCAGATATTGCCGGTGTGAGACTCTAAGAAAAGAGTCCCTGTCACTGATGTGCGTCAGAAGCAGATTTACGTCATTCAATACGTGTCAAAAGTGCATTGCAAATGGTGGGTACTAGATAGAAAAACGAAAATAAGGAAATTTCTGATCACATTTTTTTTTTTAGTTCTAGAATCTTCCAATGATCATATTTACTTATTCTATTTTATATTCTATGTCCCACCTCATAGAAAGACGGTTAGTCAAGTGGGAATCAGATGTTTATTAGTCGTCTCTAGATGACAGTGAAGCAATTAAGCATTTATAGCTAGATGTGCAACCACATGCACCATACCAACGCATTTAAAGATAAGTCCACATACATAGAAACACACACATGTACACAATTACACCTGCAGAAACTTACACACATAATAGAACATAGCCACATATAGAAAAACATAGAAGTATAAAAAAAATATGAATATTAATAAAGACGTTCATGTGTCCACGCCTCCGTTAAATCACGAAAGAACATTGCTACCCCCTGAAGCTGTAGTTGTTTGTGTAATTTTGATACAAGGGTAGCGCAGTCACCAACCACACCTTTCCTGAATTTACACTGCTTGAGTCTAATGGCAAGGAAAAGTCAAGGACGACTGGAAACAATGTCGAAATAAACGAAAAGCACATACAGTATCAGGTATTTCCAAATAGTCACTCATTTTAATACTGACCAGGCTCAATGATTCTTAACTTCGGTGATCTAATAGGAACTGGGGTATCAAGGTCATCATGTAATAACCGCATATATAAACAGATGCATAAACGTACACGTATACTCACACACACACACACACACACACACACACCTATATACATATATATGTGTGTGTGCGCACGTGTGTGTGCGTGTGTGCGTGTGTGTGTGTGTGTTTACAATGGAGTAATGTTTTGGATTATTCTGACTATAGTTTTATCATTTCATCTTGAGTGTTATTCTCACAATGCAAGGGCGTAGCAAACCGTGCTTTCCGTGCTTTTTGATGCCTCGATCCCCGTCGGAGACATCGACTGGAATTTTTCCCTAATTTAAAGCGTCAGTAGGGCAGCCGGAAATAGGCAAGTAGGCATTTGCCTTGTCGTAAATTATTTATCGGTTAATGGGTGGATTTTTTACCACTTGCGAATCGATTTAATCTGCCATTTCACAATAACGCCTTAAAGTTTACCTACCTATAGGGGAATTGTGCAGGGTTGGATGCGTTTCGTTTCGTTCCATTTTGTTCGTTTTTAGTTTTGCTTCGTAAAATCTATAAGTATTTAATTACAAAATAGATGTGGCAAAAGATACCAAGCTTTAAGAAAATCTGTGAAACATGATAAGTTATAATTAGGGCAGTCTAAAATTTGTATTTATTAATCATGTTGATTAGTTTGATGAAGTAATTATGTAAAAAAAAATTCATAAATTAATCAAAATATTTAAATTTCACATTATAAAACCATAAAATGAGCATTAATTGCAATTTTTAGGTTGCTTTAATTATAATAAAAAAAACGAACGAAACGAAACTTTGCTAAAACGAAACGAACGAAACATTATATTTTATAAAACATTATATTTTGTAAAATCACAGGGTTTCAGCCGATGCAGGTGTATTTGGAGAAGGTCGGAGGTCACATACATCAAACGTTGTGAGAATGTCACTCAAGATGAGAACAGTAGTTCGAATCTAAATAATATAAATTCTCATCTTTAATATTCAGAAATATAAATAGAGTTCTGCGTTTATTCGATTCCAATGCCAAATGGATATATTTTTGTAAAAATAATATAACACATAACTTACTAGACCCCGGGCCTAAGTAATAAAGCAATCACTTGTAGGCAAGATTCGACAATATTCATTGACAAAATGTCATCTTCTAAAGTGATACAGTGATTCCCCAGCCTCTCTAAAGTTAACACTGTAACGTTAAAAATGTTTACTCATGTGGACCCAACCCGTTGTAGCATAGTACGTCGCAAGGAACAGAAGACAAGTAATAACTCAACTCATTCTTTTCTTTAATGTCGACATTTATTTCCGGGTACTTACCCGAATAAAACTTGATTTTGAATGTGTTTGTCTTCTCTGACACCTATCCCCTTGAACATCATACATGTCTTCTCTTACGTGATCGCTCTCTCTCTCTCCCTCTCTCTCTCTCTCTCTCTCTCTCTCTCTCTCTCTCTTATAGTCTTTTTTTATTTTTTCTTCCCGTGACGTCATTTCGCCCACGATTGGGTATTTGCCTACGCGCGTTCGCGCTCTGTTACATAACAATTCGATGCCCTTTTTGTAGGCTGAACTGTCTTTGATTTCAAAATATGTCTCTTTTATTTTTTACTAAGAAATCATCACCTATCAAGGCCCAAATACTACTCGAGGATCAGGGGTTAATGTGTCTGGGAGTGTTCTTAAATGGGTTATCTTTCAGAATGCCTCCGACAAGTATAAAAATATATAATCGAAAAAATCCTAACATTGCAAGTGCAATTAAGAACCTAACATTGCAAGTGCAATTAAGAAGTTTTATCATCGCACAAGTAGAATGGTTCGGCGTATAAATAAACAGTAGGTAACAGGGCTTTCGAAATAAATGCTTCTGTTTAGAATACAATTGAACCATAATAATTGACTTTTGCATGTCAAGCTTTAATTTCAGCCATTATATAAAAGTAATTTCATAAAATCAATTGTATATTCTTTACAGTGCAATGTAGACTATAATTTATCGGGGAAACATGTGAAGCTTCCTCCCGGTGTGCCATATAGAGCAGGCAATCAGTTGATTTGATTGAAAAATGGACGATTTCATTAATTTTGATAACAATAAACGCATTGAAAGTGTATATCGTCATTCAATCTCGAGCAACATCGAGTCTCTCCGCTATATATATATATATATATATATATATATATATATATATATATATATATATATATATATATATATATATATATATATTTATTTATTTATTTATTTAAATAAGGGAGTAGTCACCAACAATGTGTATTTTTTAACATTATTTTATTATTCAGTGTCTTGGTTTTTCATTGAGAATTATGTTTGGATCATTGTAATAATGTTTTTAAGTCATTGAAATCGTTTTTACGCGCGTTTCAGACGGTCTGTAATGCGTCCTCGTCAGAAATTATTTTCAAGTGTGTTGGAGATGTAAAAATGGCGATTTTCGTAGTTAATTTGAAGTTTTTCCAAGGGGTGGAGGCTTGTAAGTGTTTATTATTCATTGGTATGCTGAATTTTTATTGCTCTTTTATTGGGCTTGTCCAGGGAGACGTTGACCTGGCTGTAGTCGCTATCTCTTTCTGCTAATGTTTTTTTCTTTTCCTTTAGGGTGGGGTGTGTGTGTGTGTGTGTGTGTGTGTGTGTGTGTGTGTGTGTGTGTGTGTGTGTGTGTGTGCTTTTATTGGTTTGGGAATGTGTATATTGTTTTATAGTATTTTGGGGTTATTTGCTTCCTTAGGAAGGCGGCTGTGGTCCGAGGTCGTTACTAATGTGTATGTGTGGGGAGGGGGGACTGGCTCTTCTGAAATAAGGGTAGGGGTGCTTTCATTCTATTTTGATATTTATTTTTTGGATTCTTGGATTTTAGTATTGTGATTTTTCGTTTTAGTCTTTTCGGGTATTCCTTATATTATGTTTGTTTAGAAAGAGGGGTGTATTTAAAATAGGGGATTTTTTAATGTTTCTATTTATTTTCTTAACCCATTTTATATAAATATATAAATATATATATATATATATATATATATATATATATTACCGTTTTATCTGTTTAATTACACATGTTTCGGTTACCGAATCGTATCAACGACCCAGACTATAACAGAAATGGTTCTATGTTTTTGTTATTTATAGTATTTGTGAGATTTTAGAAAATAAAAAGACCAACTTGGCCAGTTTACGCTGAGTCTAAGGGTCCCATTGAGAGGTCAAATAATCCGGATTGGTTCTTCTTAGTCCATCGGGTGTCTTGGCTGATTAAGACTGTTTTCCTAGATTTTTTTAATAATGTTTTTAATAATTTCGGAGGTTATAAGTCATTAAGTAGAGAGGCGAAATCTAAGACTTCATCAAACAGTTATTTTGGTATGGAATAATAGTAGCTTTTAATATTGAACTGGATAAAAGCAGCCTTTTTTATTATGGATATTATTGAACCATTTAATAGTGTCATTGGTGCTAATCCATTGGTTTAATTCATATTTGGTTTTAATTTGTAGATTGATTCTTTCTGTTTAATGAAGTATTAATCAGCTAAGACGCCCAATGGACTAAGAAGAACCAATCCGGATCATTTGATCTCTCAATAGGTCCTTGGACTCAGCAGAAGCAACTGGCCGAGTTGGTCTTTTTATTCTCTACAATCTAGCAAAAACTATAAATAACAAAAACATAGGATCTAGTTGGTCTTTTTATTCTGTACAATCTCACAAAAACTATAAATAACAAAAACATAGGACTATATAGAGACGATGGCCTTATCGTAGTCGAAAATTCAAATGGCCCTAAATGTGAGAAAATAAAAAAAAAATTAACTAAGGAAATAAATAGAATAGGCCTAAAAATAGACATTAAGTCTAACATAAAAACTGTTAATTTTCTCGATATTACTCTCAACCTCTCAAATAACTCATATAACGCCAAGGATAAGACCTACCCACTTTATATACACCCATTATCAAACCACCCAAAAATGACATTCAAAATATCTCTAAATCTGTTGAAAAAAGACTTAGCACCGATTCCTCTAAACTTGAAATATTCAACAAACATAAACCATTCTATGAAAATGCTCTTAAGGAAAGTGGACACTCAAATACCATCATTAATTACACTGAACTTAATTCCTCAAATACTTTAAACAAGAAAAATAGATATAGAAAAGTAATTTGGTTTAACCCCCCCCCTTTCAATATAATGGTCAAAACCAATTTTTCAACTAATAAACACCCACTTCCCACCAATCACACACTTCACAAAATCTTTAATAAAAACACAAGTAAACTTAGCTACAGCTGTACTGATAACTTGGAAAAATAATCAAGAGACATAATAGGAAGATACTTAACAATGATAAAAATACAAATAATTTAACAATATTAATTATAATTGCACCAACAAATCGGAATGCCCACTTAATCAAAAATGTCTACTGCCAGTAATAGTATATATGTCTACTACCTGTAGTGTATAAAGCTACAATTGTCCCCACAGAAAACCCAAACGACAAAAAATATTATATTGGTCTGGCCGGCACTTCTTTTAAAGACAGATTTAGAGTACAAAATGTCCCTTTACAAACCCCAACCACCCTAACAAAACTTCACTAACTTCTCATTATATTCACATTTAATCTAAAATAACCTTACACCAACCATTACTTGGGAAATCCTTAAAAAATCTAGCATATGTAAATCTTTAAATTCTTCATGCCTCCTTTGCCTAAATGAAAAACATTTCATCTCCAATTTTAAAGATAGATATAAATAAATTAATAGAAAACATCAAACTATCATAAACTGTCGGCATTACAAATCTCGCCTCCATAGCAATTATACACCTTTTTAAAACCTCCTTCAGACAATCTGCCAAATCATACATCCAGTACAACCATCTATCGCATACAATTAATTACTGTAACATTTACACACGTAAACCCTCTTACCCATTCTCCCTATATCCCATCCTACCCTACCCTTTCACCCTTACTCCACTAAATCCAATAAAATAAACCTATATCATCAATTTAAACCCCACTTAACTTTTATCTACCATACAATTGTCCTAGTAATCTATGTCCATTGCTCTTTTTAGTTAAATTTACCCAGCTTACCCCAACATATCCCACACACAATTTCAACAATTTGTTGGGGAAATATTGTACATGTAACTATATAGGTTTTCACATGTAGGTACGTACATAGATGTATAACTATGCAATTGCTTATATACATGTGTATATATCTTAATATGTAGATGTCTCCATATAACTGTTGACATGGAATAGTTTATAATGTATTCTATAATAAAAATAAAAATAAAAATAAAATATCTCAACCTAAAGTAGTAAGTAAAGTATTTACCTTCCATAAAACTAGCCTAGACTCCTCCACAAACTCTATAATTATACCTGCCTACGACTATTATTCTACCCAACTATTAACCATATAATCGGGTAAAACCAACACCTCTTCTCTACTTGTTAGGAATATAACCTAATATTTTCCCTTATATTAGTAAATTAATGTTGCAACAATTCACCTACTTATTTATTGGGCGTACTCCTTTTCTTCCTAATATCCTGTCTCTTTACATATTCCACTTATCCTATATATTTTTATATATTTTCTGATATATTCTTCTCCTTCCAATACCCTTATACCATATTTTATTTTATTTTGTTTATTTTAATTTATATATATATATATATATATATATATATTCCACTATCTATCCTACAGTCCCTATTCATTCACTAATCTTTTATCGTATACACATTTATTTATACAGGTATTGGACTATCCCCTACTATTCCTGCTGAACAGTGTGCAAACGAGACCACTGACTGGTTCAAAACTGCAATCGAAGCGCATGTTCCCATGCGGAAATTTTATAGTAAACCCCACTCTCCCCAATGGTTTACTTCTACTTGCGCAACTGCCATTGCTCAAAAGCAGCATGCATACCGCAGATTTAACCGACATAAGTCCAGTTCAAACAGACTGAAGTATATAGAAGCTAGAAATAACGTTAAGAAAGCGACAGCTAAGAGAGAATTTACGGAAACCACTAAAAAACGCATCGAAGCACAAAAACTAGGAACTCGAAACTTCTGGAAAATCTACAACAGTGTAGTAAATAATAAGCAATCAACCATTCTCCCACTAACCAACAATCACGAGGTTGTCTCCTCAGCAACCAACAAGGCTAACATGCTTGCCAGTCGGTTTGCCTCAAACTCCACACTGGACCCTTCCAACCACCCCTACCTCACTTTCCTATGCGGACAGACGCCACGCTAGACGATCTGAAAATCACCCCTGCTCAGGTGCATGCTATCATAAAAAACCTTGACACTTCAAAAGCATGTGGACCCGATCTCATCCCAGCTGTGATATTAAAAAAATGCTCAGCCGAAGTAGCTCCAGTTATGTCCAAACTCTACAATAAATGCCTTAATGAAGCTTGCTTTTCGGGCTGTTGGAAAACTGCTTCTGTTGTACCAGTATTCAAGAATTCTGGCAAAAGGACTGACCCATTAAATTATCGCCCCATTAGCCTCCTCCCACTTTTTGCCAAAATATTTAAGACCTTAATTAACCATGCTCTAGTCCATCACCTTACAGATGCTAAACTTCTGACTGACCAACAATATGGATTTAGACAAACCCGTTCCACAGCAGACATCCTCACTGTAATCTCTGAACGCATATACCATTCACTGGACAAAGCGGGGGGGGCAGAGCGGTAGCTCTAGATATATCTAAGGGTTTTGACAGGGTATGGCATGAGGGTCTCCTCAGGGAAATTAAATCATACGGTATCACTGGTAGAATACTAAACATAATTAAATCCTTCTTAGATAAGAGAAAAATCCAGGTTGTCCTCGACGGTCGTACATCTAAACAATATGATATAAATGCGGGAGTGCTCCAGGGGTCTATTCTTGGACCTCTATTGTTCCTGATATTCATAAATTACCTCCCCGACAAAATTGCCTCTGAGATGGGTATATATGCTGATGACACTACACTCTATAACAGGCACGACAGGAAGGCGAATGAACACCTTTCTAAAGAAATGGCAGAAACACTAGAGGATGACCTCCAATCTGTAGTATAATGAGGACAAAAATGGTTGGTCACGTTCAATGCCGTCAAGACTAAACTAGTTTCATTCAATAATTACAAAAACCCTCTCTACCACCTATAGCAATGGCCAACGACTCTTTATCTGAGAGTACACCATTCAAACTTCTTGGCCTAACGTTCACAGGAAACATGAGTGGGAACAATTACATTGAAGGCATTGCCAGGGCCGCTGCAAGAAAGGTGGGCTCTCTCTACCGTGCTAGACAACTACTAACACCCGAAAGTATCCTGTACCTCTATAAGGCCACCATTCGCCCATGTATGGAGTATTGCTGTCACATTTGGGCTGGTGTATCTGCTTCTAGTCTCTCGCTTCTTGGTAAGGTTCAAAAGAGAGTCGCAAATCTGATAGGCCCTGAACTGGCATCTAAGCTTCAGCCTCTGTCCCATCGACGAAATGTTGCATCCCTCTGCCTTTTCTACAAGTATTTTAGTGGTGAATGCTCTGATGAACTGCAATCACTTGTGCCCCCACGACGTGAGCAACCTCGACAAACCCGACAGGCTGTTAATCCCACCCCACACTGTAGAGATCCCTAGATGTAAAAGATATTTCTACTCCAATAGTTTCTTCCCCAGAACCGCTAGACTTTGGAATTCCATTCCAGGTCCCTGCTTCCTCAACAGTACTGACGTGCAGAAGTTCAAGTGTAACATGAACCGACATCTTGCTGCCCAAATCCCTACATAGTACCCCAGTAGTTCTTGCTCCTGATAGTAACCCCCTACACCAAAGTGGCAATGTGCCTTGTTTAGGGTGAAAACGTAAAAAAAAAACAAAAAAAATAAAACAAACTTACTAATCATAATTATTTACATATAGAAGTATGCATACGTAAGAATATGTACATGTATCTGCATATATATATATATATATATATATATATATATATATATATATATATATATATATATATATATATATATATATACAATGCAATCATGAAAGAGAGACGAAAATTCATGATTAAAACGTTAAAATAAAATCAACGTTTAAAACAATGTTAACAAAAATAGGGAAGTCAGCTGACCGGTTTCGTCTTCGCTTTATCAAAGTTTTATCAATGGATTTGAGTGAAAAAAAGGGAAAGACACGAATGGGAATCGAAATTATGTACAGATAAAAATAATGTATTGTTATGTTATGTATGGGAAAAAAATTAGGGAAAGCAATTGAAATACAACGTTATATTGCTCGAAGATCCTAGAGACTAATTACACTCAAACCTAAGAGGCATTCCTTCTGCTTGCAGAGGGAAGGGCTTTTCAACCTCACGTGAACAGTCTCCAAGATCTTTAATTGAAATAATGGGTGAGCACGACTTAAGATTGTACAAGAATTCGTGCGAAAGTTCGCTGCACAAGACGGGGTTTTTTTATAAGGTGTTCAGTAATTGAAGATCCGTATGTATTGGCAATTACGTCTGCTGTTTGGTATGTCCCATTTCTGATTTTGGCAGGTACCTGTTGTTGGACTCTTCCATCCAATCTTAATGTTGTTAGACCCACATAGTTGGCACTGCATTCAAATTGTAAATTACATTATTATTATGATGGGGGGGTAGAACATCTTTTCGAGTGGATGGCATTAACGTTCTCGTAGAGAACACAACACGTACATTTGAAGCAAAATAACAATTTTGCACTGTTGAACTGATTTGCTTTGCAAATTTCTCACTTATTTTTATGGGTTTCCATGAAGAGCAATCGCTCTCTGGACCCATCAAACCATTGATTTATTTTCGCTATGTGGACGACACATTTTGCCTCTTCGATAACCAAACAGAGGCAAATAATTTGTTCTCCTTACTTAATAAGGTGCATACCGCGTAACAGTACAATTATGAAGGCGAGTCTAATTCGTCCATAGCTTTCCTTGATGTATTAGTAACAAAAACACCATCCAATTACCTTATATCAATATGCAGTAAACCTACGTTCACAGGACTGTATACACGTTGGGATTCATTTTGCCCCCGAAAACGTAAGATGAATTTAATTTGGACCCTAACACATCGTGCCCTTATGATCTGCTCAAAATCTAAATTGGATGAGGATTTAAAAATAATTACTGACACCCTCTCCAAAAATGGGTACCCATTGAATGTGATTAGGTCAGTTATACAGAGGAAAATAGCAGAGTCCTCTGTCACTAAAATTCAAACGGCCAATAAATGCCCAGTATATCTGCGTTTGCATTGACTTGGGGCAGTAAGTGAGAAATTTGCAAAGCAAATCAGTTCAACGGTGCAAAATTGTTATTTTGCTTCAAATGTAAGTGTGCTTCAAAGCAAAGCAAAGTTGCTTCAAATGTAAGTGTGCAATGCAGTGCCAAACAACATTAAGATTGGATGAAAGAGTTCAACAATACGTACCTACCAAAATCAGAAATGTGACATACCAAACAACAGACGTAATTACCAATATATATGGGTCTTCAATTACTGACCATCTTATAAAAAAACCCCGTCTTGTGCAACGAACTTTAGCATGAAGTCTTGTACAATCTTGAGTCGTGCTCACCCATTATTTCAATTAAAGATCTTGGAGACTTTTCACGTTCTGTTGAGAATGCCTTCCTTCTGCAAGCAGAAGGAATATTTCCTAGGTTTGAGTGTGATTAGTCTCTAGGATCTTCGAGCAATATAACGTTGTATTTCAATTGCTTTCACTAATTTTTCCCCATACATAACGCAACGTTATTTTTATCTGTACATAATTTCGATTCCCATTCGTGTCTTTCCTTATTTTTTCACTCAAATTCCTCGATAACAGCTTTGATAAAGCGAAGGCGAAACCGGTCAGCTGACTCTCCCATTTTCTTTTTGCCCCTTTTATTCTCTTCACCTTGTTAACTTTGTTTTAAACGTTGACTTTATTTTAACGTTTTAATCATGAATTTTCGTCTTCCTTTCATTTCATGATTGCATTATATATATATATATATATATATATATATATATATATATATATATATATAGAGAGAGAGAGAGAGAGAGAGAGATAGATATATATATATATATACGTTTGTACAGGTGTGCTCAGATTGCCATTATTTTAATGCGCTTACTCGCTTACTTATCTTATACTAACTTCAGGCTACCTATTTGGTCCCCACTTCTATGCATATGCGTCTGTATGCACGTGTATGTATCTCTGTATATTTATGTATGTATATGTCTGTATGTGGGTATAAATGTATATCTGTGCATATGTATATGTATATATGTATTTATATGTATTTATATGTATATGTATGAATGTTTTTGTGCATGGGCATACATATGTACGTATTTATCCTTATGTAGGTCTGTATATATGTGTGTATATATTTGTGTATGCATGTATGTGTATATGTTTGTGTATATGTATATATGTATTTATTTATGTGCATATGTATGCAGTGTATGTATCTGTATGCCTATATGTATGTATATATATATATATATATATATATATATATATATATATATTTGTGTGTATTTGTGTATATGTGGGTATGTGTGATAAATTTGGCATTAAACTCGCCTAGTTAATTATACTTACTTATATATTCCTCTTTTACTTTATTTTATTTATTTTTATTGTTTTTCTATTTTCTTCTATCTTAGAACCTCTGTATTTATACAATTACTTATCGAGTTTCCTTTACTATCATTATTACTATTATTTTTATCTTTATTAGTTTATTATTATTATTATTATTATTATTATCATTATTATTATTATTATTATTATTATTATTATTATTATTATTATTATTTTTTATATCCCTCTATACGCATATTTTTATCATTTTATATTGATTCAATCCATGTCTGACAATTCTTAATTAATTTACTTAATTTCTTAGGGACCTTTTATAGCCCATGCATTTAAATAGGTAAATGCACTAAAGTTGGATGTAACTAAGCTTACTTTGAGAGGACGAATCTTAGTTACTGCGAACAACGCCCCCCATACGCATAGATCTTTAACGTGCCAAAATCCATATGACTTCTATCCAGCAACTAACCACGACAGTCCGATATTCCGCTAGTGAGCGCCACCTCCTTGACTACTTGCCTTTTCCTTTCTCCCTTTAGTTCTTATCTCTCTCTCTCTCTCTCTCTCTCTCTTTCTTTCTTTCCCCCTATCCCCACCTTCAAAGTCTTACACATCTTACACCCTTTCCTTCTTTTCAAACTCCTCTCTCTCTCTCTCTCCCTCCCTTCCCTCTACTCCTATCCGTGTATGGTTCAATATTTTAAACTACACCTCACCCCTTTCAAATGTTTACTAAATTTTAAAACTTAAATGTTGTTGAATCAAAATTGAAATCACACCTTTCTTCTTCTTTTTCTAATATCGTTTTTCCAATCATAATAACCATTTTTGTCTGATGAAGTTACTGGGTCGTTGATATGATTCGGTAACCGAAACATGTGTAATTAAGCAGATAAAACTGTAATAAAAATATATATATTTGCTCTGCAATAGTATTGAGCACTTTCTTCGGGTTTTTATTAATTAGCATTTTTGCTAAATTTATATATATATACATACATTCGAACTGTTACTATATATATATATATATATATATATATATATATATATATATATATATATATATATATATATATATAGCACTGTTTGTGGAATAAAAAAAGTTGGTCATTTGTCTTCGTGCGAGATCACGACTTCCCGATCACTATAGTCCGTCTTAATAGCGTTTACAGCTGTATTTGACTTGATAAATGTCAAATTTCATTTAATTCTCGTTGCAGTTGATAGTAGCCCAAGAGTTATGTTACTTGCTAATGGTGCCAGAAATTGCTTCGCAGCTAAGTTCGAATCCCTCGACTAGCGACGATCGCGATTTCCTGCCACTTATGATTCTAAACGGATGAAACACTAGTGTTTGTGGGTATAATAAAATTTTATATATATATATATATGTGTGTGTGTGTGTGTGTGTGTGTGTGTGTGTGTGTGTGTGTGTGTGTTATGTATAGGAGTCTTATTAAGAGCGCAGTCTTAGAGTCTTAGAGAGTCTTATTAAGAGGTGTTGCTGTTGTGTTCGTGTTATGACGTGATTCATATATATAAAATGTTCATACTTAGAAGTGTTAGTGAGGAGGTAGTGCTGAGACAGTCTTAGTGTTCACATTGTGTATGTAAAGACATTTTAAAACACATGATATACAAGACATATAATGACAATTTTCACTTTACCTTTTGGTAGAATTACAACACAAAGACGACGTTTATAAAAACACATGATGGGTTTATTTTTTTCCGACCGGTCGTGGTTTTCTGAGTCAAGAATTCAAAGCTTCACATTCTATGTTTCAAAGGTGACCGTCTCGCTTCTAGACGTTCGACTCCCATCTCTCGACCCCGGACTGACGTCTCTCGTCCTCAGACTCTCTCTCAGACTCTCTCCCAGACTCTCTCTGACTCTAAAGTTTCTAACTATATCAAGAAAATCCCATTTTCTATGACGTCATATGCATGTTAAAACATGTGTCTTCTTTCACGTGTTCTGAAAATGCGTGTCCAAAACTTTTTCCTTTGTTTACAAAAGGAATTTTAACCTATATTCCCAGTAATCTATATTTCCAATATGTTAAAAACATGTTTATTAAATTATCTTATAGTTGCATTCCTCAATTGTTTTTCATAACAGAATTGACAATGCACATTCTTTTCTTAAAACTATTTTATTTCTAAGCTACACAATGGTTTGTTTTTTACATTCTATTTGCTCATTCTCTCTCGTAATCTATTTCTAAACCTAAATTACGAGGTTCGAATTTCGTCTATTCTATTTCATTTTCATTTTAACTAAATCTCTCTATTTTTATACTTACATGAAAAGGGGACAGCCCTTATCATGTAATATGTGTGTGTGTGTGTGTGTGTGTGTGTGTGTGTGTGTGTGTGTGTGTGTGTGTGTGTGTGTGTATTATTATAGTTAACGTTGAATGGACGTATTATCGGTTTCCAAATTCCAGGTATGTAAAGATATCAATTTATAAAAATAATAATTGATGAAAGATCAAGAAGACGACCACGAAGAACCATCAGGTGGTGGTGGTGGTGGTGGTGGTGGTGGTGGTGGTGGTGGTGTTGTTGTTGTTGTTGTTGTTGTTGTTGTTGTTGTAGTAGTAGTAGTAGTAGTAGTAGTAGTAGTAGTAGTAGTAGTAGTATATAAAAAGAAACACAAATGTTATTTGGTTAATTTCTGCACTTTGGAGACTACAACATGGCTCCCTTTTAATAGAAATAAAACCAGACCTGGCTTGACGTTATTAGATATAAGGAACTAAAATGAATACCACTTCAAGGTCAAACACAAAAGGGTTAGATGGACAGATTTGGATGCAGAAAACAGCAATGCTTTCACCTTTATCAGAAACATCTTTCATGCAATATGAGGACTAAAGGATGAAATAAGGAATGCGAGAATTACGAGGCTGTCAAAATGAAATTCAATATTCACTTCTAAATCTCTTCGATTAATGAAAAAGGCAAGGACATTATCATAATCGTCATCATATTCAATTTCACATTTCACATTCTGGTATCTGTTGGACGCTTTGAAGAAATTAACATCCAAACTATTATCTCTGACCAGGTCTTTCTCTCAGGTTTGTTCTCATCACTTCCTTCCATGCGTCCTTTGGCCTTCCCCGATGAACAGAACTTGCTACCTTAACTGATCTACACGTACTAAGCGAAACACTCTCATCCATTCTTTGAATGTGGACACACCACCAGAGTATCCTGTTCTGCTGCACACATATCTTAATGGTAAAAATAAGAAAAAAGTTACGATTTTTATTAATAGTTAAGATCGTTCTGACAACTAAGAATGAAGAATCAGTTTCCGGCGTTGCGTTTTTTTTTTATTTTTTTTTTTTTTTTGCTTGTTTTTTGTTTTTATTTTTTTTTTTTTTTTTGCCACGAAACAATGGGTTAATTATATTTTTATGGCCTCGAAAATCGGAAGTGATCACTTTAGCTGCACCCCCATATTAAGGGGTATAAAAGCTAGAAGGGTGGCAGATAAGACTTGGTGAGTGAGTGCAAAGGGGTGGGGCGTGCTCACTTCCGTAGAATCGGCACTGCTCGTCACTCCCCCGTTCAGATAAAAACAAAAGAATACTTTATCTGTTGCTGCGTGCAACTTTCTGCAGCTGGAATGGAAGTAACTGATAAGGAAGGTCATTATTTAATCTTTTTTTTATCATATAGGAAAAATGGGTGTGTTGATGGGTTGAAAAGGAGGGGAGTGTTTGGTGTGCGTATGCATATGTGAATATTTAATTGCCTCCCCACGAGGGTACGATTTGTTTTACAAATATTTTTATATATGATGGAACGATAAAATTGTCGCCCTAGAAAAAGCGACATGATTTCATTTTCATGTGATGAAAACCGGTTTTCTTTTATGTTTCAGATTATCTACTAGCTGACCAGTTGTGTACTAATGCCAAGATCGATGGGAGCCTTCTATCGTATCTGAAAATGATACAATGTTCAACGAGCGAGATCGGAGATGCGCCGCTGTATAACTCATGCATTCTATGGATTCAAGTTATGACAACACGACTATTGCCAGCACCCTCCAAATACTAATCCGGACTGTTCAACGCACAGCCCAACGAAGTTTCCGGCCACCGTTATAGTCTTTATTGTGGTTTCAAGTGAAGGCCACATTATGCCACCTCACATCTTTGAAGTCGGCTTGAAAGTCAATGACAAGTATATCTGGATGTGCTGAAGAGTTTAGTGATCCTCTGGTGCAATCAGGTGATTGCTGGCAGACCCTGGGTGTGGCACCAGGACTCGGCGCCGGCTCACAAGTCTAAAGAGACCCAGATTTGGCTTCAGAAAGAGTGCTACAACTTTGTACCCTTCTCTCATTCGCCCCTCTCCTCCCCCAACCTGAGCCCGCTGGCCTACTTTGTTTGGTCATACGCTGAGAACATCACCAACATGACCTCTAACAAAATCAACACCAGCCTGATCCCCACCATATGCTGATTATTCGCCCATTTTTTGTGTGGAAACGGCATGTTCCCAGTTCCGGACCCGTACCGAGGCGGTGATTGAGGCTGAAGGCGGCTACATTGAATAGATATCAACTCTACTACATAATCGAGAGACTGAATTAATTTTTTACATTAAAAGTCTTAAAATAAAGCTGTAGTGCTGTTTTCTTTAGGGAGAAAATTTTATCCTTCCACCCTGTAATTATAATCATCGCTTATCAAGGCCTAAAGGCCACTCGATGATAATGGCTAAATAAGCGTCAGATACCTGCTCATAATTGGGCACACTACTGCCCAAATTCACTATTCAAAATTCGACACACTGCTATCAAAACTCACCACACCACATTCGACACACTGCTGTCAAAACTCATTACTCCAAATTTGACACATTGCTGTCAAAACTCCCCACTACAAATTCGACACACTGTTGTCAAAACACACTACTCAAAATTCGACACACTACTGTCAAATCTCACTACTCTAAATTCGACACACTGCTGTCAAAACTAACTATTCCAAATTCGATACACTGTTGTCAAAACACACTACTCCAAATTCAACACACCGCTGTCAAAACTCATTACTCCAAATTCGACGCACTGCGAGGAGGCGCAGTTGTCTACTTTCACCTTCGACACACTGCTGTCAAATGTCACTATTCCAAATTCGACACACTGCTGTCAAATCTCACTACTCCAAATTCGACACACTGTTGTCAAAACTCACTATTCCAAATTCGACACACTGCTGCCAAAACTAACTACTCTAAATTCGACACACTGCTGTCAAAACTCACTACTCCAAATTCGACACACTGTTGTCAAAACACACTACTCCAAATTCGACACACTGTTGTTAAAACTAACTATTCCAAATTCGACACACTGCTGTCAAAACTCACTACTCCAAATTCAACACACTGCTGTCAAAACACACTACTCCAAATTCGACACACTGCTGTCAAAACTCACTATTCCAAATTCGACACACTGCTGTCAAAACTCACTACTCCAAATTCGACACACTGTTGTTAAAACTAACTATTCCAAATTCGACACACTGCTGCCAAAACTCACTACTCCAAATTCGACACACTGCTGTCAAAACTCATTACTCCAAATTCAACACACTGCTGCCAAAACTCACTACTCCAAATTCGACACACTGCTGTCAAAACTAACTATTCCAAATTCGATACACTGTTGTCAAAACTCACTACTCCAAATTCGACACACTGCTGTCAAAACTAACTATTCCAAATTCGATACACTGTTGTCAAAGCACACAACTCCAAATTCGACGCACTGCGAGGAGGCGTAGTTGTCTACTTTCACCTTCATTGCTCAGTTCGACCACTAAATTATTTTGGGACGTTCAAAGACTTGAGCTTAGCTACGGTCTATGGCTTTCGACAAGTTTGTTTCAATGTTTATAATGGCGACCTGTCGCGCATGGATTGCTCCTAGTTCCTTTGGAACTGCTGGCTTACAAAAAATAACAATATGATATCTCCTCCCTTCCTTACAAACAGGATATTACTTCAACACATTATGGACTCTCAATCATTTTTCTCATTCAGGCTCTTGCATTACCTTTTATTACTAACACCGTGCCTATTATTGCATGTTTAACGAAGATCATTAATAAGATATTGCTAAGACTGCTTCAAGGATAGTGAGTTCTCTCTATCGCGCTAGAAACATTTTGACACCTCACAGTATCATATATCTCTACAAACCACCATTCGCTCACGCACGAAATATTGTTGTCCGAATCTGGGCTGGTGCATCTATTGCTAGTCACTCTTTATTTGACATGGTTTTAAAAAACGACTCTCCAATCTAATAGGTCCTGAACTGTCAACCAGGCTCCAACCTCTTTCACATCGCTGCAATGTTGCATCATTGTGCTTGTTTTTTTTTTATCATTAAGTTGTACGACTTCTACGTTTTAGCAATACATCTTTGATTGTCATTTCATATATTCCCAAGTTAGAGAAAAAAACGCGCATGAAAAAGGCCGGAGATAAGAATATTAATCTTCATAAACTCACCAATACAAAACGCCAATCAATATTCCGAAATATTTCATAAATAAATCAAGTTAATTAATTTTTTTTCTGTAATATCGTATACGATCTCTAGATGGAAACTTGTTTTTAGAGCAATAACTCTTGATATATCAAAGGTGTTTTTTGTGGGGTTTTTTTTACAAGACAGTTACCACTTATCAGAGAATGTTGAAGATGTTTATGGCAATTGTTGACATCCGTACTTCTGAGAAAAACGTGTGCTATATAGAAACGAACACCAGTAAATAAATTGATGGCGGTGACGCGAGGACAGGGGGGTGGCTTAGTAAATAGAGAGGGAAATGTGTTTGCCAACCTCTGTATGGAAGTATGTTTTCGTGAGAGACAGAAATAACGTAATAAATTAAATGTACACACACTTTTTGCGGAACAGCTTGAGGTGTAATTTATTGCGTGTGTTTGAAAGATGTATTTGGAAAAGTTTCGATTAATTCCTATCGATACTATTTTGAGAAGGAAAATATCAAGATAACACGTGAAAAACAATCGTTATCGAAATTTAGGTGCAGATACGAAACATTCAAAATTGAAAGAAAAGCATACAAAACATCATGTTTAACGAATTTCTTCGATACATTTTTAAACAATTGACAGAATATCTAAAATAGCAATTGTTTGGATAATTATCGGAAAACTGTTGAAATGTTAATGTTATATATACTGTTAATATTAACTTTATCCACCGGCGTTGCCCGGGAGCAAAACTACATCACTGACTTGTTTACAAAGAATAGAAAATTAATTTCGGTAATCTGATAATTTTGTGTTGATATAAATAATAAACGCATATACACTAACACGCTTCAAGTCGCATAATATATATATATATATATGTGTGTGTGTGTGTGTGTGTGTGTGTGTGTGTGTGTGTGTGTGTGTGTGTGTGTGTGTGTGTGTGTGTGATATGTTTGAAGGTTTAACAATGCAGAAAGCGGGACAATTGTTGAATACAGGATAGATAAATAAATCATAGATAATATTGAAAAATTAAATACTTTTCAATTAAAATATTTATTTACCGTTATTTATCGTTTATTTTCTTTCTTTTCTCTTGACAAGGGAGTATATCTCCGAAAATTCGGGAACTGTATAGCATCAACAATAGCTGGTTACAACAAGGGAACTTTATACAATCAACAACGATTGAATACAGCCATTCGCAGCGGTAAATATATATTTTAATTGAAAAGTATTGAATTTGTCAATATTATCAATGATTAATTTAGCTATCCTATATTCAACAATTTTCCCGCTTTCTGCATTTAGACGTATCTTTTAACCTACGTACAATGCTTCAAGCAAACTACAACATCCTATATATATATATATATATATATATGAGAAATTTGAAAATTTTAAATTCCTGAAATAATGATAAAACCATTTTATTTACCTTTTGTTGTTGTTGTAAGTCAAATATTTCGCTAAAAAAAAAGTGGTTCCCTGATTTTTTTTTCTTCCTTTTCTTCATTAAAGAAAAAAAAAGAAAAAGAAAAAAATCACGGACCGGACTCCCTACTCTGATGAAGCTAATTTTATCGAAATATTGGATTTACAACAACAATAACAACAACAAAAAGCAAATAAAATGATTTTATCATTATTTCCGACACTTAAAAGTTTTCAAATTTCTCATTTAAATTTTATTCAAAATAAAAACAAATCGTGTGTTCCATTTTATGTTAAATGTAGAGATTGTCTGGTTTGCTGGCTGTAGATTTTATTCAAAAGAAATATTTTCTAAAAGTGTGTGACCATCTTTTACTTCCTCTCTCTCTCTCTCTCTCTCTCTCTCTCTCTATATATATATATATATATATATATATATATATATATATATATATATATGATTAGTTTTTTTGGAAAAAGAATTCCAGCAGAGTGCTCAACTAAAAGGAAAATCCAAATTTTAAGAGCGTACTTATATTTTGTGTACAGAAAGTTGTTAGTTGAGACAGGTCATTGGTACCGTCGGTTTCAAGCCCGATAATAAGGCCCGTTTAAGGTATCCTTATCAAGCTCTCTTCAGCCAATATTCGTCTATCTTATAACCGGAAGTGTGAAGTATATATACCTCGCGAATCCACGTTCAAATCTCGTTTTGTTTAACCCCCCCCTTTTTTTTTTTTTTTTTTTATATATATATATATATTTTTTTATATATATATATATATATATATATATATATATATATATATATATATATAAAGACTAGAAGGAAGAACCGACGGTTCCCGGTATTAACAACAAATGTTTCGCACTTGCAATCATTTTATTGTCATCGAAATCAGCGAAATCACCCATTTTTCATTAATTGCTCTAATTGGGAATCAACCGCAGTGTACTAAACTTATGTATTTAATTAATTCTTTTTAATTTTTTTTTTTTTTTTTTTTTGTTACACAGTTTAGAGCATGGAAATTTATTCTGACTTAATCACGAAAGACAATGTCTCTTTAGTAGACTCCATTCTCGGCTTCGCAAAGTCGAGTTCTTTCTAAGCTATTCTCCATGACAATTCTTAACATCGGAGGCTGTAACTAAAGAACTTCCTATCGTGTGTTTTCCTTAAGTTCATGTAGTGTTCGAGGCATATTTGCATACACTTTGTCTTTAAGCCAAAAGTCTGGTGCTGTCAAATCAGGTGAACGTGGAGGCCATTCAAAATCGAAATTTCAAGAGTTTTTCGATCACGAAACATCACAGTTAACAACTGTATTGTGGCTCTAGCTGTATTTGCAGTTGCGCCATCTTGTTGCTTCCAATACCCTGATATGCTTCCTAACTGAGGTTCAACACAATTCACTAGCGTATCTCTATATCTTTCAGCAGTTACAGTCACAGCATTTTCATTTGCATCCTCAAAGAAGAATAACCCTTTTATAGGTTACTTCACAATATACTATGATTTTAACCGGGTGCATTGGCCTCGCATGAACTTGGCGTGAATTTCGATGCAACAGAATCTGGCATTCTGCTTATTGACATATCCATTCAAATGGAAATGAGCCTCATCTCCCATGATCAACTTGTGATTAAAATCATTTTCATTTCTTGCAGTTTCCTGAAATCTGACGGCGTAATTTAGTTGTTTCTGAAAGTCTAGTGGTTGTAAAGATTGCACAAATTAAACCTTGTAAAGATACACGTGCAAATCTCTTTGAATGCGTTGTAGAGAACTCCGTGCGATTGTATGTTCTTGAGAACGCCTTCGAGTGGATGTGGTTGGGTTCTCTTCAATGCTACGCCTCACATCTTTAATATTTTCACGTGTACGGACTGAACGACTTCGCCCACGTCTAGACATCATTTACAGAGTCCTATTAATGGACTATCTCATGGCGTCACTTCCTCTGGTGACGTCACTTCCGGTATCGAGTACCGGTGCCCGGCAGTCTGAGATTGGCACGCGACCAAGCAGGTCGGTGCACACGCCCAACTATTGATGAATAGTATTATACAACTCACTTTGCCTGTAATTTATGTGAATACATGTTTCGTTCCTAAAAATCCTGTGTTTCTTCGTTCTTATTACGATTTAACCCCATAACACTTATGGTCTACTCTTTATATCCTAATAAAAATTTTAGTGCATATTTTTATTGAGAAACATTCGAGATATGATATTTCAAAATAAAATAACAGGTAAACTTATGGATATACTTATTTATCAGTTAGACATACGAGATTAGAGTACGCAAAAAAAAAAAAAACAATTACGGAAATATAGTAGATTTCATAAAAAATAAACTTTATTTAATTACTTAAGTAACCCGAACAATAAAACCGCGTTGGGTGTTTATATCAGAAGAACGAGGATAATCTACGCCACGTTGACGCGAATGCTGTTCGGAGTTCATGGAGTCTGAACAATAACTAAAAAAATATTTATTACTGACATTCTACTCGATAATTTTCGTATTTTTTGTGTACAGTAACATTTTCAATTCACACGTAACTATACCTACAAGTTTTACTGTTATTTGATTTTGAACTTCACGTTTCGCATTTATTTGAATACTAGCTGCACCCGGCCACGCATTGCTGTGGTTCAATTTTGTTTAAAGGAAAAAAAATGAGAAAATGCATGTTTCTCATATGCTTAACTTCTCAATACTTGGGAATACACAGTATTTTGGAGTGTTCCATGTCTGGTTTGCTGACTGTAGAGCACGTAACCTATGTGTTCTATGTGAGAAGCATTCAGTGTGTAGATGTAAGTCACACAAATGTAAAACTTGTCTCTAAGCTTTTGTGATGGCGATTGCAAACGCCAATCGAATTGGGAAGTGCAGTCTCTTGAACTGAAATGGAAAATCCGTTGGAATCATTCTGTGATCTTTCGCTGATGACCGTTATTCCTGAGTTTGATTCGCAACTACACGTAGCACTGCTTCCACTCTGCGAGTATGACTACCTACATCTGATATTCTGCAGGGCATTTTAAGTAAGAGAAAATGAACAAAAAATTGTAAACCCTTGATGTTTACAAAATATAAAAGGGAAATGAATTGGGGTGTATCTTACCATGGATATGTATGTGAGCGCCCACTGAGAAAAATGTAATTAATAAATTTATTATTTAAAGAAAACTTTGTTGTTAATCGATAATATATCGATGAAAAAAAAATGAAAAGAAAACTTTTAGTCCATCAAAATTCAGACTACAGAGCTGGAGTAACAGGTGCAAACCTCTCTCAGAAAGCATCTGTAAGTTTGTTAAAATCGGAATTGAAAAAAAAAATTTAGTAAAAGGGCATATTAAGTAAGAGATCGATAAGAGATCGATAATAATTAATACAAAAAAGGGGAAAAGTTTGAAAACATAAGTTTTGTTTTTTAAGGAATGGTTTGGGAAACTGTTGTCTATTTGGTGCAAGGTTAGAATTGCACTTAGGATTAAAAATAAAAAAATTGCAGAAATGCTTGTAGGATGTACGCACCAATCACGAAACGAAAACGAAATATTTAAAAATATCACGTAATTTTATCAAGTAGATTTTTTAATTCAACTAAACCCAAATTTTACGACTAAGCGAGTCGTTGTGTTTTCGTCCGCCATGATGTAATCCGATAAAATAAATAAAGGGGGATAACTCAATTCGAAGTGTAATTAGCCTTATGTTTAATAGTGTAGTAAATCACTAAAAATCGTGAAGTCACTGCAAAAATGGTGAATTTTGATTTTCTTAGGAAAAAACTATTTGATCAATTTACGTAATTTTTGAAATATGACAATTTTGTTCCGTGATGGTTACGTACATCACAAAGATTTTTCTAGATTCTCCCGTTTTTTTTTTGTTTTTGTTTTTTAATAATTATAATTATGAACTTGCATTGTTTTTATATAAATAAATATGCTTATTCTTCCACATTTTTTTAGAAAAAATATAGCTTTCAGATATAGTAAACATGTTTATCAAAAATATGTTTACGTGTTTGATGTCAAATATTTTTAATACGCTGAATTACGATATTATGATAAATATGAAAACAAAATCTAAATGAACTGATTTATTTAAAAATTAAATTAAATACGATATATACCTAAACACAGTAAACATATTTATTGAAAAAAAAAGTTTTACGGATATTACGTATTTCTCAATAAATATATATATTTAAAAGAATGTGCAAATAAACATATTTATGTGGGAAAAATTGCATGCAATTAAAAGTAAATGAACATATTTACTTCAAAACATATTTCTTATTTAATTCCTCTGCAATTATCATCGATTTTCGCTTTTTGTTTTGTTTTTGTAATTTTAAAGTTTACAATGTTTGTTATTAATCTTATAAACTTTATTAAATTAAATGAAGTAGTTTAAAAAAATTATGTTTTTTTTTGTGAAAAAAAATAGTCGCGTCTTTATTTTTATTACAATTCCTCTAATGAAATCTAATGAAAAATACAATTTTTCAGCAATTTTCGTAGAATTGTCCTGTTTTATTTATTTAATTATTTTTGTTTTGTAATGTTAAACCGTTAGTTTGACTCGAAGTGCAAAAAGGAATATTTAATACTTGCGGAGGGTTGGGGTGGCGCCCGGCTTTGTCCGGTCGTATTTTCATTTGTCCAGATTTCGTATATATTATTATGGAGTCGGGATTTCAAAAGTAAAAAAAAAAAAAAAGGATTTGCGTGTCATGAGCTGAAATCGAAAGCAAAACTTTAGCATTCGAAGCTGGTGACGTTACCACTGTACCAATGTGACACTCATATAAAATGGTTAAAAATAAAAATTAAAAATAAATTAAGATGAATGTACAAAATGTATAACGATTTTTTTCAATTTGGAACCTTTTTTGACCCCTTAAAAAAATCTTAACTGACTAAAGACCAATAAAAAATAGTAGCTCTTTATGTCCAAGTGGTAATGTACTATGTTTTGGGTGAAAGAGTAAAACAAAAAAAATGTGTGTGTGTTTGGAGAGAGGATAACACAAAGAAAGCAACAACAACAAAAAAGAACTAAAAATAACTTGGGCAATGTGTTAATAATAAGTAGTAAAAAAATATTTAAAATCTAATATATAAAAGGCTATATATCTGTCTGTGTCTCCATCTTTTCAAACTATCTCTTCCAAAACTAAAAGTTGCAGGGCGGCGCTAGAGGCCTCAAAAAAAAATCCAATCATTTGAGGCCCCCTGGTGCCGCTCTGCGCCTTTCATTTTCGGGAGAGATAGAGTTTGAAAATATGGAGACAGACAGACGGACAGACAGCCATATATATTTTTATATATTAGATTTTTATTTTGTTGTTGTTATTATTGTTTTAAACTTTGAAGCAGTGTTCAAAATTCTCGCCTGTAAACATGAATGAATGTTATCAAAAGAACCAACGTGAACCAGAAAAAAATTGTTAAAAATAGTACAGTATGCCGATTTTTTTAGATGAAAGTTTAATGTTTTATCGACAATAATTCGATGAAAGGAAAAAAAAGAGAAAATAAATCTTTTTAAAGAATGTCTGTAGGTGAAGGCCACCAAAATTCGCAAAAAAAAAAAAATTTTTGATAAAAAGAAATAATAATGATAATGATTCATCAAATTCCGTCTGTGTTTGTTTACAATATTACGTCAGCTGATATTTGAGCTTTACGATAAATGTCCTGGAAAAATCACTTCTGATTAATGTTTAGTTTTAAAATTTGCAAAACGAAGAAAAGATTTGCGGCAATAAAATAAAATGTTGGGGTACACGCAGGCTTGAATATGTAGTCGAATGCTTTACCATTGAGCTACATCTTCAAATAACAACAAAGCTGCCTTTTTTTTTAAATAAGAAATGATTTGGTGAAAGTTTATTATTTCCCTTTCCGATGTAACGTATAATACCCCCCTTGAAGTAATCACACCCACCCACACGCAAATTAATATATATATATATATATATATATATATATATATATATATATATATATATATATATATATATATATATAAGAACAAGTAAAAAAGAGTTAAAAACATATTAAGGTTTAAAAAGTAAGCCAAAATAAGTGGATACTCCTTAATCCGCGGAGTTTCGAAGAAATACTTTCCTTCTCATCAGAGGGTAGGATTAAGCAAAATCCGGGATCGGATTTTGCTTGCAAAAGTATTTGATGAAAAACTACAAGTAAGTCAAAGATCTTACTTGGTAACAAATAGTTAAGCAGAGGGAATAGGTAGAAGAAAAAGATGATTTCACGTGAATGGATATATATATATATATATATATATATATATATATATATATATATATATATATATATAGAGAGAGAGAGAGAGAGAGAGAGAGAGAGAAAGAGAGAGAGAGAAAGAGAGAGAGAGATAGATAGATAGATAGTAAAACTGGTAATTAGTAAAAACCTGAAGAGAGTGCTCAATACTATTGCAGGGCAAATATGTGTTTTATTTTTTTATTACCGTTTTATCTGTTTGGTTACATATGTTTCGGATGTTGGACCATGTTTACGATCCAACAGCCTCGTCAGACCTTACAGAAATGGGTGTAAGTATTTGGAAGAATTGTTTTAGAGGAAATGCGAGAAAAAATGGGGGTTAGAGATAATAAGGGGGAGTGAGACGGGTATCGACAATATTTAAGTTTTGAAGGTTAAAATATATTAGATTGTAGTGTGGGAGTAGCAGATTCAGGTAGACGTGGGTTGAGATATATGGATATAAGGAGTACGAGGAGGAGAGAGGACGGTAAAAGAAAGGGGAGTAAGGTGAGGAGGGGGAGGAATTTCAATTATTAGGTTTTAAAATTTTGACTTCTTTTGGTTGTTTAGTCAGGTATATGAAATAGATGAGAGAGAGAGAAAGAGAGGGAGAGAGAGAGAGACAGGGTTTGTGTAAGTGTCATATGTGTTTGACAAGTAAAAGGTTTCATTTAGAATCCCATAAGTCGACTTGTTCATTTCAGTTGACGATGATTTGTTTTTAGGTAATTAAGGGTTAATGTATACGCCAACGCACGCATAAATACGCATACATACAGACACATACATATGTATATTTCTACACATCCAAATACAGACACATACGCACATAGACATATATATAAACAATTTATATGCAGACATACATGCATCTATATGTAGACACTTCTTCCAAATACTTACAACCATTTCTGTAAGGTCTTACGAGGCTGTTGGATCGTAAACATGGTTCAACATCCGAAACATATACATAAATGTATATAGATAAACGGTAACAGAAAAAAAACATATATATATATGTATACATTTTTTTTTACACAGTGATCACCACTTATCAAGGCCCGAAAGCCACTCAGGGATAAGGGTTATTGCAAGTACATTACGTTAGTGTGGAGATTTGATGAAGTGTTTAATTAAGGGGGCGGTTCATTATGAATTTGTTAACATTGGACTTGAAGACATCCAAGTTGTAGTCCGGAGGGAAGCAGGCAGACGGAACAGAGTTCCACAGGCGTGCAGTTCTAAGAAAGAAGCTTTGTTCATGGAATCCGCGTTTTGATTTAGGCACAGATATAGAGTGGGGGAAATTTTTCACAGTGGATTCAGCTAGACGGGTGTTTTTCGTGAAAGATTGGCGCGGAGGGACCAGAGATTGGAGTTCAGACGAGCACCTGCCATGAAAATAACGATAAAACAAGGATAGGCTCGCAACGTCTCTTCTGTGGGAGAGAGGTTGAAGGGTAGAGAAAAGGGCATACCCCACTAAGCCACGAATATATATATATATATATATATATATATATATATATATATATATATATATATATATATATATATATATATATATATATAATCACGTTTGACACACCGGTTCCCGTCAGATCACTGAAGTAAAGCAAGGCCATGTACATTTGGAACTTCCAGGTGCTATATGTGTTCTCCATCTCGTCATTGTTTCCCGTCGTCCTGGGCTTCTCCTCAAGCAGAATCGATTCAGTAAAGGAGCGGTTGTGGATTACGCAACCCTTGCTTACCCATTATATATATATATGTTTCTTTTGTCTTTTAAGAATGAACGGAGGTATAGAAAATATATGTTACCATGTTTTTGGTGGACAAGATTCAAGCAAAGGTTGACTGTCCACAGAATGTTATAATTATATAGATGTTTTTTATCCGTGATGGTGGTTAAGTGGCTAACTAATACGGACAAAAACCGGGGTGTGCCATTTTCGAATCATGAGCATTCTCATGACAGTTTTCCGCGCCTTACTACTTCCATCTTATCTTACACCAAATTGGAAGCAGGTGTTTTGTTTGTGATACTATCACTAGAAGATTGCTATATCCGGTTAGAACATTTTCTGTCGGGTTTGGTTTTTCACCAGGATTTCCTTCTTTTAAATAGTTAAAGTTTACGCATAAATTTATACTGTCGTATATTAATTTTATGTGAGTAAATGAAGTAGTTATATATATATATATATATATATATATATATATATATATATATATATATATATATATATATATATATATATATACACTGCGTGTCAAATTATTAACGAGATAATAGTTTCAAAAATTTACCGGTAGTTTCGTATCAAAAACTTTGGAAACGTTGGCAACGCTGTGCTGTGCATACTGTGAAATTTTTGTACTGTTCCGCGCAACGTAAAGAACTTGCTATCGTAATTGCTGAATTCACAGTATTTGAGGTGTGTCAAATTATTAACAAGGCAGTTTGTTTCGTCAATAAAATGGGTAATAAAGGTGGTTTGAGTAGGTCTGAAAAGAGCACTATTACAGAACAGCTAGAAAAAGGTAAAACTACCCTCGACATATCTAAAATGATTGGAATGGACCATAAAACTGTGAAGAACTTTGTCAATGACCCTACAAACATACGTAAGAGAGCTGATAAAAATAAATCTAGAGTTGTCTCACGCCGTTCTCTACTCCAAATTAAACGTGAAGTTGTTAAGAACCCTGGGCAGACAAGTCAAGGAGGCTTTGATTAAGCCGGATTGAAGAATGTCTTAAAATGTACTCGATGTCGTTTCCTGAAAGACGTGGTAAAGTCTATTAAGCCTGTGACAAAGCCTCCATTAAAGCAACATCATATACAAAACCGATTGAAATTGGAAGTTGACAACATGAAAACGAATTTTTCCAAAGTTTTGTTCATGGATGAAGTGCGTGTAACTCTTGATGGCCCAGATGGCTGCAGCAAGGGATCGGTCCTATGGGTCCTAGATGGACGACATCGTCATCAGAAGCAAATCTTGACGTTCAGAAAAACCATTATTTTTATGCAGGATAATGCTCCTTCGCATGCAGCAAACAAAAACAAAGAGTGTTTGCAATAACTTAGGTTCTCTGGGCCACGGAAGATTAAGTGGCCTGCGAATTCACCAGATTTGCACCCAATTGAGAACCTTTCGAGTATCATGGAGCGACGTCTCTATGCAAGTGGACGCCAACTTAAGAGCAAAGATGAGTTGTGGGATGCTCTACAAGAGGTATCGCGAGGAATAACTGATGTCGAAATCACAAATTTGACTAATTCTGTGGACCAACGTCTTATACAAGTCATTCATAAAAAAGGATCGCATATCCCCTACTAATTATGCCAACGTAGAAATTGCTATGTAGTTATTGTGTTCTAAGCATTTTTCCTAGTTCATTTAATGTTTGAAAATTATTTTAATAAATAAGTTATCGGTATATTGTGGGGTTTTTTCTCAACCTCGTCAATAACTTGACACACTGAACTCAATAGATATTGCTATAATGGAACTCACACACTAGCCAACGCCACATCCCAACATTTCAAAATACAACCGCTGAGAGACAACGCGCGGATCTTGATAAACAGACATTTCTTTATCCAACTTTACAATATGGCAAGAAAGAATATAAAAGAAAGAAAACAACATACTGATGATGGCGTTTGACTCCGAAATATATTTCAATTATAAATTTCAAACAAGTAAAGTATTTGTTTATTTTCCTAATATTGCGTTGATTTTGGCTTTCAAGCGCACTTGATGCGTATTTTATTTTATTCAAATCAAATCAACGCTTCTATAACGAAACTCACACTCTTCATCCCCCAATATATATATATATATATATATATATATATATATATATATATATATATATATATATATATATATATATATATATATATATATATATTAGCAAACGTGAATTATACATTTATGGCTGGATATATTGATTTTAATCTACAGCATTTATCATTTTTATGAAAAATGTAATTCACAAAAAAAAAAAAATTAACGCAAAAAAAAATGTTTTTTGCATTGAAAAATAGTCACAAATTTTTTCGATTCCGCTATCTCAAAATATTTTAATTTTTTCGATTCCCGATTCCGATTGCGATTAATTGTCCCAATACTTGTATATAGATTTAACGCTTATAGGCAGTCTTTACAAAACAAAAATTAGTAAAAAAAAAAAAAAAAAGAATAGGTTTCAGATGAGCGAGGAGCAGTTACTTGGGTCTTTCATTTTCCCGGGCAATGCCCGTGTACGCGCCAGCTTATTATTAATAATTATTTGTATTACGTTTTTATAGATGATATATTTAAACGCAACATTAAACAATGGTAATTAGTTCTGTGTTTATTTTCTGCGAGATTCCTTTTTTTGACCTTCACCAGAGAAAAATAAAACATACAATATTATGTGAAATAAAATAGTAATAATAAATAGAAAATAAATAGAAAATAATATAAAACTGTGCTAAAACAACAAAAAAAAAATAGACAAAAGTTACACCACTATTTTGTGAATGAAAGAATAACAGACAGCGTTTAAATTAAAGAAACAACAAATACAATAGAGAGAAAAAACTACGAAAATGACGAATAGAATCCAGGAATAGCTCTGTCTGTTTATTTAACATTTAGATATGCAGCCTTGTTTTTGACATCTTCATTTATTTCGCATGGAATAATATTTTCTTAACGAAAAAAAAATGTCCATGCATATTTAAGGTTGTAATATTAACGTAGTAAGGTCTTTTTAACTTACAAGATTTTACTGGGATAGAGTATATTTGTTTTTCAAATGAAGAATATGATTTTATTTTCATAATATAACCATGAAACAAAAAGGTTACACAAGCTCCTAGCACCACCACTTTCTGTCTGCTCTCCCCCCACTGCTTTTTCTGAAAATCGACTGCCCCTCTCCCGCTTTCCGTCTGTCCTTTCATCAATGTCAACTAGTCTCCACATATGCTAATTAGTTACTGACATAATGCAGATCAGTTCCAACTATAAAGGTCTATGTTGTGAAGAAAAACTCTTTTTCCTCTGACATATGGGCAAAACATATCAAATATCTTATTTTCTTTTCAACTGATCCCCCCTTACTCTCTATACGTACCTGAAACTAAACAAAAATTCCAGAAGCACAGTTTTTTTTTAATTGTCCGTATGCGAACACAGCGCCGAACTAACTATAACATGGTCATTTTCAAATCTAAAATGTAAACAAGTTCTAGTTGAACTGTCGTCTTCAATAATCAAACTGTTGTGGAGACGCCCACTAATTAGCATACGTGGGTGAACAAGATATAAATAAAGGTATCAAGTCAGCAAGACCGGAGAGCTGTGTTCGAATGCTGGATAGGCAAGACGCATGTGCCGGTTGCTCCATGAAAGACTTTAACACGCCCTCTGCCGGACAATCTTCCAACTGCAGTACAACTGCACCTTTATAAATATGTATTATCTTTTCGTCTTAATATATTTGTTTTACCTTTACTTTCTGCGTTCTTGTTGTTATTGATACAGACACAACACAAATCCTACCAAAGTTCCAACATTACCGATCATCACGGTGTTGACTCACAGTCTATCCAACACTCATTAACCCTTGTCCTCGAGTGTCCCCTGGGACTTGATAAGCGGTGACACTCCTAGTATAAAGCGTTTCCCTTTATTGTTATGATTCATTTTTGTTGTTTGCTTTTCACAAAAGCAGTGACTTTGAATTATGGTATCACGCCTCAAGGTAATGTTAGTCAAGCTACGCAATTTCTCAAATTTCCGTTCACCACGGAATCAATTATCTGTTGTTTTTAGCCTGGTCTCTAGGACAAACAATCTCCTTTTAATGTTCGATTTAAATTTTCAAACTGATATCAGAGCAATTATTAGTGATAGGACGATTCCAATATTTTTCCTCGATTCCGATACAATTACTAATTCTGTTTTAAATTTCCAATCCCGATACAATCGCCAACTATTTGGGTACAATATTTTTTTTTAATTGTGGACTCGTAAAATACCGTTGTAATATGTGCATATATTTCTTGGAAACGTCAAAATACAGTTAAGGTGGTAGATGATCTATAGATTTCAGTATTCCTCGGAGTTTAAAATCAATAAAGATTCATCTCACAATTATCATCAGCAATGAAAAATTAACTTTTAAACAAATCAAACAATGAAACAAAAGGATCGTGAGGTACAAAAATTTTCGATACCGATACCCGTTCCGATTCTGACACCCCCAAAATGTTCCCATTTTTCTGATTTCTCGATTTCGATTTCGATTTATTGTCTGAACACTAGCAATTATGTTGGCAGGAACATATTAAAGTACAAATCGGAAAGGGTTAATTAAGTGGTGTTGTGTAATAGTCATGGATGTGAATCGTGTGCTTGGCATGCCGGGTTCGAGTTTTGTCGGTATTATAGCATCCCGTCCACATATAAAAATATGAATCGATATATCTCGTCTCTAGCAGAGTAAATGGTACGATACGTTAAACCCTTATGGATTCGTTGTTTAACTTTTTATGACCTGGTTGAACTAATTCGTTCAGTCGAAGCTAAATGAATATAAGAGCATAAATACAGTGAGAATTGATTAAACCACACCTTGTACGTATTAGTTTATTATATGGGTAGATGCCAGATAACTGCAGATTGCAACTGTCCATTGCTTACATTCAGTATGCCGCCATCATTCTCAGAGATTAGAGGATTTCGTTGGTGTCATAAACACACTTTTTTCAAGCACTATGGATAATAATCAAGATAAATTTATGAAATGCAAATATTTTCGGTGGTAGTTTAACTATTGAACTTCATATTTTTTGCCAGTTTGAAGACAATTATTGTATCATTACCTTTTAAATTAACTAAAATTAACAATATTGTTTTTAATCATCTACATCATAATTCAGTTATTAAAGGGTTAAAGAAAGCTTAAAGCGGAATATTGCAATTATATATATTATAATTATTCCGTTTGTTAAATGCATCATCATCATCATCATCATCATCATCATCATCATCATCATCATCGCTCCCTGGTTTCCTTCTACTGTATCATTCAGACACCCATCTGGTACTGATCAGGCTCAACGTTGCTTAACTTATATTATACAACGAGAACCAGTGTGTCACCGTGATCATACCGGGTGTCTTAAATATATACTGTAATGATCTGTTTTGTGACATCTGCGAATCTCTTAGCGCGTGTTTCAGCATTGTCTGGAAAATAATGGCCATCAATTTGATTCTTTAATTACATTTGTCTTCCGTATTATTCCATTTTACTCTATCTTCATAAACATTTGATCGTGATTCGAACTGTGAGTGCGTTTTTTGAAAGACCTTCGATATATATAATCATTATATATATAATATAATATATATGCGTGTTTGTGTGTGTGTATATATATGTGTGTGTGTATATATACATATATATGTGTATATTTTGGCAGGAAGTCATTATTCAGACAAGTCTGATGAAACACGACAGAGTTATTCCTTTTTCCGATTTTTCTGGATATATTTTCTATTTGCCGAGCGGTCTTTTTTATATCGGCTTGCTGTTGTAAAGAATGGAGCCCAAATGTTCTTGTTCGGTCATGTTTTTCTCAAGCGCTTTCTATTGGTATATATATATATATATATATATATATATATATGTGTGTGTGTGTGTGTGTGTGTGTGTGTGTGTGTGTGTGTGTGTGTGTGTGTGTGTGTGTGTGTGTGCGTGCGCGCGCGTGTGTGTGTGTGCGTGTGTACGGGATTCGAATCCCAGGACCAGCGGAAATCGTAACTTCCTGCACTGATAATTGTTAAAGGATGAAACACTAGTGTTTGTAGGTATTACATATAATTATTAATAGTTATAATTATTTCAGCCCCTTTAAGAAGCATGTTTCTTAACAGTTGAGCACTGGCTGTGAATCAAAAGTCGTTCAATTGACCTCCGTGCGAGATCGCAACCCCCAGTTGCTTGATCGCTGTAGATCAACATTTAATAATGTTTATAACTTTATGAATGCTTAATTTAACTTGAATATCGTTGTGGTTGACGGTTGCCGAAGGATTATGTGCCTTGCAAATGAAGACAGAAGTAGCTTCGTTGCGGAATTCGAATCCCACGGCCAGCGGCATTCATAACTTCCTACACCGATGATTTCGGAAGGATAAAACACTAGTGTCTATAGGTATTAAAAATAATTGTATATATATATATATATATATATATATATATATATATATATATATATATATATATATATATATAGTGTGTGTGTGTGTGTGTGTGTGTGTGTGTGTGTATTATGCGCGGTTTGCTTTTATGTTTTTTTTACATATCCAACATTTTTCACTTCTGTTTTGGCATAAATTGCCAAACTACAATAAATTGCGGCTTCACTTAATGCCTTAACTAGGAAATTCTAGAATTGCTACAAATATAATTTGCTGATTTCTTTATGTCCTCTGATGAGAAGAATAACAAGAATAGCGTTCTTTGAAACTCCGCTGAATATATATATATATATATATATATATATATATATATATATATATATATATATAGTGGAAATGGTAATTAATAAAAACTGAAGAAAGTGCTCAATACTGTTGTAGAGCAAATATGCGTTTTATTTTTTATTACCGTATCTTTCTGTTAAGTTACATTATTGTTTCAGCTACCCGGCCGTTTTTTTTTTTGCCGTCTGTAGCTTCCTCAGACTTTTACAGAAATGTTCGTTATGATGGGATGAAAGAGTGAATGATGTCAGGGGAGGGGTGCGAGAAGAGCGGAAAAAAGAGGAAGGGAACAAGGGGGAGAGGTGGGAGGGGAGTGTTTGGTAATGTTTTAGTTTTGGAGTTTAAGGATCTTGTGGGGGAGGATCTGGGAAATTAATTTCTGGTTTGGCTGAGGGCATAGGGATACATGGAGGGGGAGGGGGATATGTAGGGTTAGGAGGAGGGGGTTACTTTAAAATTCGAGTCTTAATGTTAAAGTCTTAATGAACTTTAAGTAGTTTAAATTCCAACGACCAGGGTATTATTCAAGGTGTTTTTGAAGGTTTACAATGCAGGAATGTAGAGTCGTTATGAGCAGATAAATAAATAAATAAAATTCAATATTTTTCTTATTTATTTTACAATTGACAGAATGGATATGTTTCCTCACTGTTGATAAGTTATACACTCGAAATGACCTATGAAATAAATACCATTCACAGTTGAAAACAAACGACAGAAAAACAAACCATTCATGTAAATAAATAACAAATCATTGACTCATTTATTTATTTATGCATTTGTTATTTATTATTTATGTATTTATTCAGTTGTCTGCTCATAACGACTGTACATTCTTGTATTGTACGCCTTCAAAAATACCTTTTCTCCGTTAAACAATGCTTCAAGCAAACCACGCCATACTTCTAAGGCTTTATTCATCTTTTTTACCGAATTTCAAAAGAATTCAATGTAAATCATATTATTTTGATTATTCGCACTCATCTTGAGTCTCATTTTCACAACGTTTCGGTCGACGTAACTTCCGAGCTTCTTTGGCTGTATTTTCTCAAACCTGTGAATCTTTCCAATCTGTACGGGATTTCGAACGGAACACCTTATTTAATCCACGTACTAAGTAAAATTCTGTCGTAAGCTGCACTCTTTTGGAGGTTGAAGGATCAGTTCTCAGTGCGGGCGACACTCAAAAATACAATTGCGAATTACTTAAAACCTCTACTCAGTCATGACTGACAGAATGAGTTTATGCTATTCCCGTTCTGTTCAAAATTGCGTTCAGATTCCCGAGTTGGATAGAAGATTCCCTAGTTTGACAAAATACAAATAGTTAATTTAAGGGAGTAGAAAGTGACCATTGGGTTTACTTTTGAAAACATCATAAATCTCACTTCCTTAATTTGTTCTTAGGTAATCACATTCCATGAGCGATATTTCTGACAAAGAGGTGAAAATTGCTGGGGTTTTTTTTGTCATAATTTCTGTTATCTGTTCTTTTTGTTTTGTTTTGTTTTGGGTTTTTTTTTACCTAGAAGTAGTATTTTTCTTGTTTCTTACTTCAAGTGGCTTCATATTTTGTCTGGGACGATTTTTATGTAAAAGAAAACTTCGACCGAAACTTTGTGAAAATAAAAAGTAAAGATGAGAACAATAGTCCGAAGAATCCAAATTATTAATCGTCATCTCAGACAGTCAGAAATATAATTCAATGTAGGGTGACACTTGTTTCGTGCAGAAACAAACGGGAATAAACATATGAATACTAGGGCTGTGACAACAGAATATTCTTTTCGTTTTTTTTTGTTTGTTTTTTTTGACTCTCGAGATCATATCCGACACAGTTAGACACAGTTAAACAATCGGGATCCACATCCATCTATATAAAAACATATAAGATATTAACAGAAATTTACTTGAGAGTCAAAACAATGAAAAGAATATGCTGTTGTCACAACCCTAATGATTCCCACGATTGCTCGTTCATGCAACTCATCAGAATATCAACAGATCACTTTCGGCAGAAAACATTCGATCACCCCCCCCCAAAAAAAAAAAAAATTACTATCAAAAACTCTTTTTCCAGGTTCATGGAAGAACAGGATTCCTTGCAGTGTTAACAAACTAGTAATTAATTACTGCAAATGTTTTAAAAGGGAAAAACCAAATTACTTTGAAAATAACGACAAAGTAGAGAAAGATAAACAACGCTTCTCATTATCGCGATTACTAATATGACTATTAAGCGAAGTCATGTGATGAGAGTGGAAAATAAAGACACACAACCGGAAGTTCTGATACAGTTTTATTCACTATCAATCATGTTAGACGTATTAATTTATTTAGTCGGTCAGCTAGTGACCCAAAGTTCAAATCAAATGCCGTAATGATATCACGTGACAGTGAAATTAAACACGTCATGGTATTGCCATTTGTAATGCTGTCACATGCTGGCCACTCGGTTATTTCAATACAAGACCAGCAATTGGAGCTGATCTTAACCTTCTGTTCCCTTGGTAATACTCAATCTTTTCTGAACCCACAAGGCGGCAGGACGTTTCCTTTCCAGTCACAAACACCAAGGGTGGTATTAAGAACCAGACCTGTTAATGAAAGAGAAAAAAAGAAGAAACAATTCGTTTACTTTTGTGATATCACAAGAAAATGTGCGTTTTATAACATCACAAGAAAATGTGTATTTTGTGACATCAGAACAAAACGTACGTTTTATGGCATAAAAAACAACAAATAAACGTTTTGTGACATCACAAAAAACAAAAATTCTGTGATATCACAAGAACACAAGCATATTGTGACCTCACAAGAAAACACATATTTTGTGACATCACAAAAAACATATTTTGCGACATCACATGAAAACATGCGTTTTATGACATCACAAAAAACACGCGTTTTGTGACATCACAAAAAACAAATGTACGCTTTGTGACATTACAAAAAACACATATATTGTGACATCACAAGAAAACATGCATTTTCACAAACACCAAGGGTGGTATTAAGAACCAGACCTGTTAATGAAAGAAAAAGAAGAAATAATTCGTTTACATTTGTGATATCACTAGAAAACGTGCGTGTTATGACATCACAAGAAAACGTGCATTTTGTGACATCAGAACAAATAAACGTTTTGAGATCACAAAAAAATACGCGTTGTATGATATCACAAGCAAACGTACATATTGCTATATCACAAGAAAACGTGTATTTACGACATCACAAAAATCATGCGTTAAACAAGTATATGAAAACATAGGAATAAATTTTAGAACTAAGACTACACTTAGATTCCTGTCTGTGTGATGGTCAATCTATAAGCAATTCTTTGTTAAAGGGATGAAGATGCATTAGGATGAATAAAATACCGCTTAACGATAATGTAAAATACTACTTCAGGATCAGAAATTTACCAACGTAAGTGTTACGTAAACGCGCTTGTCTATGCCTTGAAGCACATGGAATTTAATGTAACGTAATTGTCGTCTCCTTCAAAAAATAACAGCCACTCGAGTATAAATAGAAGATATTCATCCTGTTCCATCCCGAAAGAAAAACAAAATAAGAATCATTAATGAGAGTAGAAAACAATATTCGCTGAATGATACGACGTATCTATTTCACTTGACGACATAACTAATAAGGAAGATGAAAAGTGAATTAAAATATACGTTGTGATTACGAGGCGCCCTGGGAGTCCGGAGGCTACAAGTATCTCATTCGTTCCGGCCAGTTGTCCCGTCAATAACCTCACGTTCACGCTCTAAATTTCAAAAGGAAAGTAGAAAGTGGATCCAAGGTTTACTTTCAGCAGCTGTGAAACTCGTTTTCCTTATTTTGTCCTTTAGTCCCCACATTCCATGAGCGATGTTTCTCACAAAGAGGGAAGAATTGCCGTTTTCTAGATCACAATCTATCTCATCTTGTAACACTTATCGTTGACAAGTTCTTGATCTTGAAGTAGTATCTTTCTAGCACGTTACATCAAGTAGTTTCATGCTTTGGATGGAGCGATTTCCATGAAAATTGGCAAAACTGTGATATTGTCGCCACTTGTAAAGAACATTTTGAGGTAGGTGTCTTTTGGCATCGTATCTTAGTTTTACTAAAGAAAGTGATGTCTGGATTCCAGAGGCGAAAAAATGTGAATGAGTCTACAAGCTAAAAGAATTGACCGAACGATATATTTGCGTCCTTAAAAATATAATTCATTTAAAAAATTCCCTTTTATCAGAAAAATGTTGTCACATTATTTCATCGTAACCAGCTGGAATTTTGAAGTCGGTGTTAGTCCTTAGACTGTTTAATTCGTTGGCAACTACAAAACTGAATTCTTCCCGCAAAGAGAAAGAAAAGCTGTAAAACACACACACACACACACACACACACACACACACCTTTTCTTCACCTGTACATGCGAGCGGGCGAAATCTTTGGAAACCTTATAGTCGTTCCTGTAAAGTTGCCAAGGCATCAAGTATAGTAGAAGCACTTTTCTTGGCCTCGACGCATATGTTGGCCACTCGGTTATTTTAACACAATACCAGCAATTGGAGCTGATCTTAACCTTTAATTGATTCTTAGAACAATATTTCCAAAATGAAGACTTGTCATTTAATTATGCATTAAAACAATCAATTTATTGTACCACATTAAAGCCAGTTGTTTGATACTATGCCAGTCACAGCAACCTATTAAAATATTGTCATATTACTCCTCCAGCGAACATCTTCTCCTGAGACCACGCAGTAAAAAGTCGTAATCTTTATTCTGACTTCTCGTGATCGAAAGCTAATCGCAGCAAATTCCTGAACACGGACACGATTAATATTCACAATATCAAGTCATTTTATCCTACAAAAAATATATTCAACTATTGCTTACTTGTGTCATAGGCATTCGGGAACTTACAATTAGCAATTACTTTTCGGGACAGGGCTTAAGCCTTCTATCCTAATACGCGATATTATTTAACAAATGAGAATTATTAATACTATTAAACTTATAATTTTAACATAAAGTGGAAGATAAACACGATAAAAGGGCTTATTCTTACACGACCAGCAATAATATTATTGAAAATATTACATCAAAATTTGTGCTTGAATGTTGTAGATGGGAAGTTGCTATTTCTTATCAACAATATTTCGGCCGCCGTGCACTTCTTTTATGATTACAAATTAACGTCAACCTAGGCCGTTGATCTGATTTCAGTATGTGAGAAAGATTATCAAACACAATATACAAATAATCAACAACAATTATATTTGAATACAAGAATAAACCTCACGAGAATTTAAAAACTCCACTCGAAAAAACAAATGCCTTAGTGGTGAATTGGCTTAGAACACAGCGAATAGCAGACCTCAGTGTAATATAAAGAAGTATGTACGTGGTATACAGGAAACTAGAGAGGTTCATCTTGAGATTTTGAGCAGTGAAGAAAACAAACGTCTTTTCGGAGGTCTCTTCTGTCTTCATAGTTTATAAAACAGCAAAGTTCGACTTTTGAATGTTAGATAAGAAAGCAGATGCGTAGCATACAGAAAAAATCAAAAAACTAAAATCTCTCATTTGGATAGTTGACTGAGCAGAATGCAAACGTATTTTCGTAGGTCGTTATTCCTTTTCCATATCTTATAATATTGCGAAGTTCGCTTTCCAGAACTGAAAAAAAGCAGATGCGTGACATACAGAATACTGGAGACGCTCTCTTGGATTTTTTACTGCGAAGGAAACAGGCTTCTTTTCGCAGGACTTCTTCCTTCTCCCTCTACAAGAGACATATAGTGGGAAAACTAATATTGTATAATGCTAATACGATACAATGAAACTAAACTAATATTAATTCTCATAATATAGCTGTTATTATTATATGAGAGCCGTCAGCCCATATACGAAATTATGATTACTAATGTTACTACTACGAGAGACAAACTACAGCTGCTACTACTACGAGAGACAACTATGCTAACTCATATTACAATCAAAATCAGATGCAGACCCAACAGATGCATTTTTACGTCGCGATGGTTCGTCCAAAGCATACCACACTAGTGGATATCATCTAAAACATAGTCGTAAAAAAAACAGCAACGATAATAGATACACTTAGTGTTTAATATCCAGCCTCGATGTACAATAAATGTTACCTTACAAGAATAAAATGTACTTGACAGACACGCACCTGGCTGTAAAAAATAAATCACGGTGGATTGTCGGAAATAAAATAATTGCTGATTGATTCAAAATAACGAAGTCGTTTAAACGTAATGTGAAAACACATCTCGCTGCTCACATCCACGCTTAAAATGTTCCTATAGACACGGTCTATAATTTACAGTGTCTCTTATATCTCAGTGGCAATGAGTCTTATTTGGGGTGAATGTGAGAAAAAAAAATATTAAATCCCAGATTGGGCGTTTACAGGTGGATGTATGGGTATCAATAATTATTATATAAACTATCTCGAAATTAAAACCCGGAGTCGATTGGCGCGCATTCAAGAAAACTACTCCGTCAATTTATGCGCATCTTCCTCCCTCATTCACACTATTCATTCACCGCCACATAACAATAAAGGTAAACCGTCTATATGTGTAAGTGTTGGCGTCCATAAACTTTTTATTAACAACCCCAAATATAAATCATTATTATATTTGTGTTTGCTATCAGTCCTTTTTAGCACAGCAGAAATCTATATATCTTACATAAAGTTTATTCACACATAGGGCAAGCTTTTTAATCAGTTTTTAGCCGAAAATTGGCTGCCAAGGGGTCAAAGTTATAAAGATTTTACTTTTGCGGTCTCTAGCAAACTATTCAGCCAATTTTGGGTCTAAACATTTGAAGTTTTACATAAAGGGTATTCAGACAGTCATCAGGCTTCTTAATAAGTTTTGGGGCGAAAATCTGGCTGCCAAGAGGTCAAAGTTGAAAGAGTTGACCTTTGCAGACTCTACCAAACTCCTCCGCCAATTTTGAGTTTAAACACTTTTATATATATATATATATATATATATATATATATATATATATATATATATAAAAGTTTGACTCATGTCCAGGTAACCTACATCTAAAATTTCAAGTGTTATATATATATATATATGGACATAAAGTTATGAACAGTACATAGGGCCCGAGCAAACCGGACTGAACTGCTAGTACAACAATATTTCGGAGAAAAAGTGCAACTAATAAAACTCATTGAGTTGACGTGGTGTCACTTTATCTTCAGCGATAACAAATGTGCACGATGGATAAAATAGATAATGCTTTACATTAACTGATTCTACATGTGTGTAAAAACTTACCTGCTGGGCAGGGTATGTGCAGCATAAACTTATGATCAGTACACACATAGTAGAAATGGCAGGCTCGCCTTAAATCTGGATAACGACCATCGGGTTTGTTGGAACAGTCTTTCTTCACCCCACAAGGTTCAGGAACATTCCCACTACAAGAATGTATTACAAAAAAGATTTTAATAGAATATAATCATTGTTTTAAAAAAAAATATCAATTAAATAAATGTGGGACAAAAATAAAATAGAAGAAAAAAGTTGTCTATATAATGATCTGTTAAGGCATTTAATGTTCACACGGTAGAAAAATAAAATCGTCCAGTGAGAACAGATATTCGTGTTTATCTAATTAATTATTAAGTTAAAAAGTCTGATTTTGCCGAATTAAAAATGAATCGTTCCACAATCCAATTGTTGCATCATTGAAAACAGTATCAATTTAAATAAATAAAATTCGTTCTTTTGTTGTTTTTTTTTGTTTGTTTTTCCAAAAGATATTTTTTTACAAAAGATTTATCTGACCATTTTATTTATTTTTTTTTATTTATTTTTTTTTATTTTTTATTTTTTGCCACACGCAATATTTTTTTTTTTTTTTTTTTTTTTTCTACGATTAATTTCTGTTGTTGGCAGAATGCTACTGTCGATTCGGGTGTCAACAATAATTTCTCCAGACAGAAAATATTCATTTTTTTTCCTTTTCTACAGGGTGTTTAGACAATGAGCAGGACATACGCTGCAAGAGTGTGTTGCTTATTGAATTAAAGTATTATTATTTTTATTTTATATTATTTTTATTTTATTTTATTTTTTACTTTTTTTGCGTCTTCCAATTTGTTTCGAAAAGTTCGTCTGCTGGTTTCCAGCGCATTGATTGGTTGATCGACGTCTGACGTCAGATTACAATCAGACCCGAGCGCATGACGTCATATTCCGAGCAAAGCCGACCGGGCGTTGAGTTACGTCTGGTTCAAACTATGCACAAGTACCAAACTGTCGATACGAAAAAGTCTGAAAACTTATTTAAGGCACCTCGTACTAAACAGTAAAAATTTAAAGAAAATTATTCTTCAAAATTCATTTTATTTTGCCATGAAATTTAAATATCAAGAAAAACTGGATTTTTTTATTTGAGATTTACTATGGAATTTTTACTGAAAACTATCAAAGAATTCAAGGTAAAAAAATTTTTCGCCGTTTTCTTTATTTCTCTATTATTATAAGAAATTTAAATACACAAAACAGAAAAAAAATCTGATGCTTCTTTAGTTTAGCTTTAAACGGTTTCCTAACCTTCTCATTTTAAGTGATTACAAACATAATTAATTTAATTAAATCCACGATAATTTGGGTTTATCGTAGATGCACATTTGCATAATGGTGGCAGATGACGTCTATTCCGAATTCATAAATGTAAGCCGCCATCAAAAAAATGTTTTTCTTATACCAAATGATCATAATTTAAAAAAAAAGTCACATAAAATCTGTTTGGAGTAAAAGTTTGTAATTAAAAGTTATAAAAAAAATTTTAAAAAAGCAATTAACCTCTGGTCTTACTCGATGCCAGTCATTTAATGAAAAAGAAAACCAAAAGTGAAGAAAAAGAAAAAAGAAAAAGAAAAAAAGAAAAGAAGAAAGAAAAAGGGTTTGGAGACATTTTCTGAAAATCAAGCGTCTAGGCATGCTCGATTTTTTAAAGAAAGGAAACACTGGTTTAATCAGTTATAATGAAGGTATCTTTCGTTACTTAAATTATATATATATTTCCCCAAAACCTCTGGCGTTGATAGAGAGGAGACTAAAACTTGCTGCTATGGTTTCAAATGATCTAAAATAATAGCAAGGGGAGACTTGATTCCAAATATTTCTTATATGTTATATCTTTCCTCTTTTGGAAATAGGGTACAATTATGAATATCTCCAGTATCAAATAATCCTTATATACTGCGAAATTTACTTTATGTATGAAAACCAAGAAGGGGAGATATAACATATGAGAAATATTTGGAATCAAGTATTCCCTTGCTGTTAATTTCAGATCATTTAAAACCATAGCAGCAAGTTTTAGCCTCCTCTCTATCAACGCCAGAGGTTTCGGGGAAATATCAGATATTTTGTAATTCATATGAAAAACTAGGAAAACAAATGACTATGATTGAAATATTGGTAAAGGTGCAATAAATTTCCACACACAAAAAATTCTTTAAAATTATCACTATCATAAGTTTTCGAGTGTGTTGAAAACGAAAATAATAGTTAAAATTCCAGGAAACAAGTACTTTCCAAGATATAAAATAAATATTGTTTTAAAAAGTGGGGATCACTTTTCTATATCAATTTAACGTAAAATGAGCATTTACTTTATAGCCACCCTTTTTTTTAGGGGAGGGTGTCCGTTATTTTTTTTAGGGGTGGTATTTATTTGCTAATTGTGGCCTTGTAGACTAATACAGAACCTACCTTTAAAAACTTGTTTTCTATAAGTTTTTGGATGTGCTGAATTCGAATATCGCATTTAAAATTTCCACAAATACGTATTTTCGGGTATTAAGCAATGTAATTCTTTGTATGATAAGTAATGGTCATTAGTGTACGCGCAAGTGCGCATATTTTTGCATAATACCCGGAAAATACTTATTTGCGGAAAATTGAAATGGAATATTCATTTTCAGCACACCCGAAAACCTATTGAAAGCAAGTTTTGAAAGGCAGGTTTTGTGTTGGTCTACCAGGCCACAAGAAACACCACCCCTAAAAAAAATAACAGAACCTAAAAAACGTGACCATAAAGTGAGTGATCATTTTACGTTAAGTTAATGTAGAAAAGTGATCCTCCACTTTTTGAAACAATGCGCGACCTTAATGACAAGTGTCACATAGCCCACTACACAATCCAGGTCATTAGCTTGACAACGAGCATTTATTTGTAAAATTCTGATCAATAGTCGCCGAGATTTCGAATATATAATATAAAATTGCCATAAAAATGTGGTATAATTATATATGGATATATCTATACTTGTAGCCAAGTTAAATATTGAAATGCTCATATCTTTGGTTCTTATAGACGAAACTACAAAAAATATTTGCAGGCCTTTTGAAGATTACAATACTATTATATGGTTAAAATTTTATGACAAAGAGAAAAAAGGACCTATATTTTCAAACACTTAATATATGCCCAAATTTGCCTACATTTGTATAAATATAAATATATAAATATAAATATATAAATATAAATGTATAAATATAAATATATATAAGTATAAATATAAAAGCGAAGTTGCTTGCCAGGAATCTGGCAAGCAACTTCGCTTTTTCTGCTTTGGTTGTCTCCCCTAAATTTGTCAGTTTTCCTGCTTCAATTGTCTCCCCTGTGACCTCGCCAGACCACTAATATATATATATATATATATATATATATATATATATATATATATATATATGTAAAATTTTAGTCATCCATACCAGTTGATTGTTAGATAATTTTATTCTGAAGAATTATATATATATATATATATATATATATATATATATGTGTGTGTGTGTGTGTGTGTGTGTGTGTGTGTGTGTGTGTGTGTGCCAAGTAAAAATGATTTCATAAAATCAACGCTAGGTTCTCTACAGTGCAATGTAGACTACAATGCATTGGTCTAAGTAACTGCGGGGAAACATATGTAGCTTGCTTCCGTTGCACCGTGGTGAGTCGCCAACTAGAGCAGTCAATCAATCGATTTGATTGAAAAGTGATCGATCTCACCGATTTTAGTGACAATAAAATAATTTTCAACATGAAACATTCGTTGATCATCATCCAATCTTGGGCAAAGTTGGGTCTCCCTGCTGAACAAAATAAATATCAAGTAAAACTTGAATTTTTACTTACTATTTATTATGAGATTCTAATATGGACTGTTTGCAGAAAACTATCCAAGAATTCGAATTAAAAACATCGTTTTTGTCTGTTTGTTTGTTTGTGTTTTTGTTTGTTTGTGTGTTTGAAATAGCCTAAATTCAACCTAAAACATTGTTTATGACTGTTTGGCACAAGAGAAACATTTTTTGTGTGATTGTGCGTGTCTTAAAGACATAAATTCAGAATAGCCGCCATTATGTGCGCATCTACGATAAAACCATAATCCTTTGTAAAATAAAAGGCACCCACCATTAATCTTAATGACGTCATATCATAAAGAAGCCTGTGCATGCGTGCGCGTGGGTTTGCTCGCGACTACGTGACAAGCTTCAATGTCACCTTCGAATTTGTAGCAGGTGCAAATCTTTATCATTCTCAATGTGCATGTACGAAGAATTATAATGGGGGAAATTCTGTTCGTGTAAAAGTCTGGTTCAGCAAGTTTTTATTTATTGGATATACTTGTCTTCTTTCATATCGTGTGTTTAAATTTCGATCGTGTAAAAGACATGGTTAACGTATATAGCACATCGCTCAATAATTCCCGGGGCTTAGCTAATAAAACTATAAACCTTTTCTCTTGAAGGTGTTATCAAAATAAACGTAAAATGATTTGGGAACTATACTTCTGGATTATATGAGAAATTCCAATAAGTCGCAATGACGAAGCTGGCCACCCACTTAAGATTGTGTTTATGTGAGAGCGTCTATATTAAATGTTAAATTGCTTTGGGGCTTTCTGTGTAATGATGAATTCATTTTTGGCACAGCTCTTTATGTCTTGTTGGATTTTCGAAAGAACTTCGTAGATAAGTGACATGCCTTTATCTCCAATGGAACACCTAACAAAGCCAACCCGGTTTGATATAAAGCTCATCTCTGTGATGCTTTTTTTCCGCTACTTCTCTACTGCTATACCGCGTGTATTATCTTCACTCACCCGACGTTTCGTAACCCCCGTGACAGAATCTCCATGGAGAGCTTTGAATTAGTTCCCGAGTTTTCGGATGTCTCTCATCGGATCTTTGATGGCAACCATCTGTCTAATAAGTAGGGCTAGGACAACAGCATATTCTTTCCATTGTTTTGACTCTCGGGTGTATATCCGCTGATATCTTGTACGCTTTTATATAGAGTGGTGTGGTTCTCGGTTGATTAACTGTGGCTGGCCCGTGTATATACTGGAGAGTCAAAACAATGAAAAGAATATGCTGTTGTCATAGCCTTACTAATAAAACAATGGCATTCTGCATCTAGTCTGGTGCACTGCAGCATCTGCTGGCGCTATACAGTTCGAAACTGGAATTGGTTCATCAGATGTTGGACTAAACGGATGATAAGGTGACTTAGGTTTGCCCAGTTACCAGGGTTCCCCTTTTGGCATTGCAGACAAAGTCCGACGGAAAGGCAAATTAATATGATTGGAGCCAGCGCAGCTGCATGGGTTGAGCAAAGGTGTAGTGCTTCACCGACTGCCTATCTGGACTCCGAACTGGATATTATCTCAGGGTCTGCTCTCTTGGTCTTTACCTTTACAATACATCCAAAAGGTAGTGGAGCTACGAAGTTTCTAGACGTTTTTATGCATGCATTTAAATTGTCATAGACTCTTGAAAATTTAGTAAGTTATTGCTATACATCTTATGAGATAACTGAATAATTTTTATGATTTCAGGTTCAAATGAACAGCTACAGCAGGAATTGGAATACACCAACTAAAGCCTAATTGTCACAGCTGGTGAATTTAAAAAGTGCTATCTGGACACGAGGACATTTTAAAAGAACGATATGCAATAAAATTTTGTTTTAAACTTGGAAAACATGCCACAGACACGTATGGAATGCTTCAAACTGCTTTGGGATCATCTTGCTTGAATAGAACATCAGTTTTTTAGTACCATAAGAGATTCAAAGAATGCAGGGATGTTGGAGGAGTAAGGAAGTCAGAACACCAGAGTTGGTTGGACAAATAAAAAATCATAGATTAGGACCGTCGTGTGTCTATAGAGACAATAAGCTCACAATTTGATGTCAGTGTGGGAACTGTACACAAAATTATTCGCGAGGAACTGAAGATTCGGAAGATTTTCGCGGTTTGTCCCAAGGGGGCTCAGAGATCAGAAAGAAAGACATTGTCATGACAGCAGGGAGATGATTGTGCTGATTCATTCAGATCCCGTAGTTCTTGATGTACTGGTGACCTGCGATGAAAGCTAGATCTACTACTATGATCCAAAGACCAAGGAAAACCACAGATGTTTTTATGAGACAATTGAGAAGATGAAAGAGTCTGTGGCGAGGGTCATTGAAACACTCATACAAGAGGGCTTCCATGGGACATATAAGAGGTAGTGGGAACGGTACAATAAGTGCAATTCAGCCGGAGGAGATTACTTCGGAGAGGGACTAAAGTTTAATATGCGTACTACCAATAAATTTTCCCATACGAAAAAAGTCTGGAAACTTATTGAAGGCATCTCGTATTTGTCAATAACTGGTAAAAATTTGAAAATACTTCAAATTTTGACGAAAATAACGGAGATGCTCATCGTAGTTTTAGTTATATCCAAATAAAAGTGAAATCCTTAAGTGATCCTTCTTAAAGAGAGCCAGGCAAAAGACACACAAATTCGGTAATGGTAAATTTCTTTTTAAATATTTCCCATTTTGCCAATCCTCGTCGTAGTCATGGTTGTATTAATTATTAACATTATCTGTTAATCACGCTCGTTCACATTCTAAGTTTTTTTTCCTCGTGTTGCACAAAATCCAAATTTCTGTTCCCATGCTTATAATTTTCGTTGTCATGAATTTTATCGATTTTCTACATCTCTTTTTTTTTTTTTTTTGCAAGCACTTGCTATAATCCTGTAATGTAATTTATCGGACTTCGACTTTTCTCCTTTGTAACTACTTGAGATATATTCATTCTTGTGATTTAACAACAATAACTTGGAAACCCGGGTTATTGTTTGTTGCAAAATACTTAATACATGCATATATATATATATATATATATATATATATATATATATATATATATATATATATATATATATATATATATATATATAAATTAAAATAAGTTTACCAAGGTAATCAAAATGGTAAACTTAAAATATATTATAAATATTAAAGAGTTAATATTTACAAGTAAAGTAATCTCAACCAGATGTAAAAGCTCAATAAAACCGAAAAGGAAATACAGCTTATAATATGAACAAATGATTAATAAAACATGTTAAAAAACATCTATATATATATAGTTAGTTAGAGTAAATGAAGTAGTTATATATATACATATATATATATATATATAAATATATATACATATATATAAATATAAATATGTATATATATAAATATATATATACATTTATATATAAATATATATGCATATATATAAATATATGTATACATATATATAAATATATATAAATATATATATATAAATATATAAATATAAATATATATATAAATATAAATATATATAAATATATATATAAATATATATATATAAATATATACATAAAAATATATATTATATTTATATATATATTTATATATATATACATAAATATATATATATAAATATATATATAAATATATAAATATGTATATATAAATATATATATAAATATATATATAAAAATATATATATAAATA